>NW_027497638.1:0-143720 GCF_021521415.1 Bidens hawaiensis
ATTCTTCTAACCCTTGTTTCTTATTTTCCTACACTTTATGAACTATTAGTAACTCGTACTTAACTAGGATGGATGGTCCATCTTTTCGTATGGTGAAGTCCGGGTTAGGTAATTTTGGATAAGTCCTTGGGGCTTATTATAGTTAATATATAAATCTTTTGACCATCTATTTGTTTATTTATTTTCAAATACTTGTTAAATATAAGTTTAGTATTATTGATAATTTGGAAAATAATTTTAAGTAAAAGATGTATAGGATAAAAGATCCTTAAGAAAATCTTTTAGGATAAAATATCCTCAAAAAAAATAAATAAATAAACAGTAGGAAATCATATCTTTAATAATTGATAAAAATTTCATAAGATAATTCTTTCAAAGGGTAAATTCTACGATAAAGCATCCTTGAAACAGGTTAACCAATTTTAATTATAAAACAATTTTAAAGGAATAGCCTTCTAAACTGATATGTTTAAAATCATAGAAATAAATATAACACAAAGGTTAATTAATAGAGATCATACCAGAAGGTCTAGATAGACCTAAGTTACCAGAAATGTTGAATTCTCAACGATCCTTGAAAGGATAGTTTTAGGATTCAGGATCCTTATGTGTTTGATCTTCGTAGACAACTTAGTGATTCTGTTGCAAATATTTCATAATGTTAACTGGGATCAAACCAATTAAGCTGGGGACAAGCCCAAATAATAAAATGGGGACAAGCCCAACAAATATTCTGGGGACAAGCCTAAAAATAAACTGGGGACAAGCCCAACAAATATTCTGGGGACAAGCCCAAAAATAAACTGGTGTTAAACTGGCGACATGGCCCTTGAGAAGAGGTGAAAACCCCTAAAACCTTATAATTAACACCGACGACAAGGCCCTTGGGAAGAGGTGAAAACCCCTAAAACCTTAGGAAATGGTACGTCTACCATATATCGTAGGATCCTCCATATAGCCGAAAGCAACGAAATTGTCAGCCACTAAGCGTGTACTGGTCCCGCTGCCCCAGACCATACGTTGGATAACGTGCGCTCCAGGCGAGAGTGTAGAAACTCTATTTATAAGAAAGGTGAAAACCTTTAAACCTTAGAGGACATGACCATCGAGAGTCATATCCAAACGTGGGCTAAGCCGAGAGAGATAGGATAGTACCTTGAATGTAAGGGAGAGGTGACCAACCTCTTAGACATTGAACTTCATATTGAAATCTGCATTGTTACTTAAAAAACTTGGAAAAAATAAATGTTAAAAATACACTATCCATAGAATAATAAGAATATAAAATGAATAAGTAATCAGATAGATATTACCGATTTTAGGATCCTTGATTCTCTAAGGATAATACATCCTCTCAGGATATGGGATCCTGATTAGAAAAAGTACTTCTTGAGGTGGACTGCATTCCATGCTCTCGGTAGTCTATTGCTTTCCATTGTAAGCAAATGATATGCGCCCTTTCCTACTTCTGACTCAATTTGATAAGGTCCTTCCCATTTGGGCACTAGTTTCCCATCAGCCGGATTTGTTGTGTTTTGAAAGGCTTTCCTCAATACTAGATCTCCTTCTTGAAATCTTCTGACTCTGATATTTTTGTTGTATGCCCCAGCTACCCTTTGTTGATAAGCTGCCATTCTAATCTTTGCTAGGTCTCTGAGTTCTTCTATAGTATCCAAGTCTTCAAGAAGGATTCCTTCGTTGGATTTAGGATCACGGATGCTGGTTCTTGTAGTAGGGACCACCATTTCTGTGGGAATCACTGCTTCGATCCAAACACCAAAGAGAAAGGTGTATGGCCTGTTGCATTTTTGGGCGTAGTTCTGTCGGCCCAAAGAACATAAGGAAGTTCTTCAGCCCATTTTCCCTTTTTGGATCCTAGTTTCTTCTTTAGATTGTTGATGATGATCTTGTTGCTAGACTCTGCTTGGCCATTGTCTTGAGGATGAACCGGAGTGGAAGTAATCATTTTGATGCCCCAACTGTCACAAAAGTTAGTGGTTTTCTTCCCGATAAACTGGGAACCATTGTCACAAACAATTTCAGAGGGAATACCAAATCTAGTTATAATATTTCATTTAATAAAAGATATTACTTCCTTTTCTCGTACTTGTACAAACGCTTCTGCCTCAATCCATTTGGAGAAGTAGTCGGTCATAGCAAGCATAAAGACCTTTCCACCTGGTTCTTTTGGCAGTTTGCCTACAATATCCATACCCCATTTCATGAAAGGCCATGAGGAGAATATAGGATATAGAGGCTCTGCTGGTTGATGAAGGATATTCGCATGTCTTTGACAAGCATCACATTTCTTTTAATATTCCACCGCATCCTTCTTCATTGTTGGCCAGAAGTATCCAGTTCTAAGTATTCTGGAAAATAGTGCTCTCCCACCTGTGTGATTGCCACAATCTCCTTCATGGAAATCTTTAAGCACTTCTTGGATATCAGGATCCTCGATGCATCTTAAATATGAACATGCAAGAAATCTTCTATATACCATATCATTTAACAAAATATATTGGGATACCTTGAGTTTGAAGGACTTGGGATTCTCTGTGGCTGGAATTTCTCCAGTCTGAATGTAGTTCTTGATTGGATGGATCCATGATCCTTTATTGTTTGAGGATAAAGGATCCCAGAGTACGACTTCTTTATCATTTGTTATCTCTCCCACTTCCTGTTCTTCTATTGCTGGCGAGAGAATGTGGATTATCGGGATTTTCAAATCTTCAGGAATCTTCAGAGATGAGGCTAAGTTTGCTAAGGCATCTGCCCCAGCGTTTTCTTCCCTCGGTACCTGTGTTATACTAAATATTTCGAAGGATTTGACAATTCCTTCACAATATCTAAATATTTCATTAGTTTTTCACCTTTAACAACATACGAGCCGTTAAAGTGGTTAGTTATCAATAAATAATCTACATAAACTTGAAGATACCTGATCCTCATGCATTTGGCTAATTGCAAACCTGCGATTAAAGCCTCGTATTCTGCTTCATTGTTTGTTGCCTGGAACTCACAAGCTATGGATTGGGGTAATATGTCCACCTGTGGCGATTTCAGTAGGATCCCTAATCCTGTTCCCCTTACGTTAGATGCTCCATCTGTGAAGAGTATCCAAGGATCCTTGGTCTTTTCTAGTTGTTGGACTTCCAAGTCAGCCTCTTTTTGTAGATAACTAGTGAAATCAGCCACAAAGTCCGCTAGCGCTTGAGACTTGATTGCTGTTCTCGGCACATATTGGATATCATATGCACTCAATTTTACATCCCACTTATCCATTCTACATGACAACTCTGGTTTTCTAAGAACATTCTTTACAGGATAGTTAGTTCTCAAAATAATAGGGTGATTTTCGAAATAATATCTCAGTTTAGTGGAAGCCATAATAAGTGCAAGAATTAGTTTTTCTAAATGAGAATACCTGGACTCCCCATCTAGAAGACTTTTACTTACATAGTATACAGGATGTTGTTCACCATCATGATCCTTTACCAAGACTGCACTCACTACATTTCCTGAGACTGTAAGATATAAATACAAGGATTCTCCATACACAGGCTTCATTAGGGCTGGAGCTGAGGATAAGTAATCCTTCAGTGCTGTAAGTGCAGCTTCATGCTTTGCAGTCCACTCGAATTTCTTGTTCTTTCTAAGAATATCATAGAAGTCTTTGTACTTCTCAGAGGATCTTGAGATGAATCTATTCAAGGCCGCTATTCTTTCGGTGAGTCTCTGGACGTCTTTGGCATTTGCAGGAGATTTGAGATTGACAATGGCTTCGATTTGCTCCGGACTTGCTTCAATTCCTCTCTTTATGACCATATATCCCAGAAACTTTCCAGCCTTAACACCGAAGTGGCATTTGCACGGATTTAGTTTCATGTTATAGTGGTCAATGATATTGAATGCTTCCTCGAGGTATCTAAGGTGATCCACAGCTTTCTTTGACTTCACTACCATGTCATCTATGTAGACTTCCATAGTATTACCCAACTGATCCTTGAACATCATGTTGACTAATCTTTAGTATTTTGCCCCTGCATTTCTTAGTCCAAATGGCATAGCAGTATAACAATATATGCCGGTTGGAGTCATGAATGTTGTATCTTCTTGATTAGATGGTTCCATCTGAATTTGTTGGAATCCAGAGGAAGCATCCATAAAGGTAAGCATTCATGTCCAGCCGTTGCATCCACCATGGCATCTATATGTGGTAATGGGAAAGGATCCTTGGGGCATGCCTTGTTTAAATCGGTAAAATCGACACACACCCTCCACTTTCCATTCTTTTTTGAAACAACGACCACATTAGCTAGCCATCGAGGATATTGAACCTCTCTGATCATACCGGCCTTAAGAAGTTTTTCAACTTCTTCTTGTATGATCTTGTTCCTCTCATGAGCGAATTTCCTTCGCTTCTGATGGACGGGTTTTACAGATAAATCAAGGCCGAGTTTATGAGTGATTACCTCTTTTGAAATACCTGTCATATCCGAGTGCTTGAAAGCAAGAGTGGATCTTCTTCGTGATAAGAAGGATACTATATCCTCCTCGATCTTACTGGGGATATTGGATCCTAGGAACACCTTTATTTCTGAATCTTCGGGGTCCAGTGATACTTCTTTAAGATCTTTCTCCCGAGCCTCCAGCACGCTCTTAGGATGTTGCTGTAATTGCTACGCTATGGTTGGCTTGACTGTTGGCTTCATTGATGATGAATAGTAGTTTCTGGCCTCCGCTTGATCACCCACTATCTTCACGACTCCCCAAGGGGTAGGTAGCTTGATGCATTGGTGATATGTTGAAGTTACTGCTTTCATTCCATAGAGCCAGGGCCTACCAAAAATAATATTGCAAAAGTTCTTTAAAGTGACCTTTGCTAAGAAGGTACCCAATTTCTTTCCTTAAGGCGATGCACTCGTCTGTTGCGTGGCCAAAATCTTCGTGGAAAGCGCACCACTTAGACTTGTCCTTGAAGCCGACAACCTTTTCATTCTTTCGGGGCCACCTTGCTTTTTCTCCCAAATCCTTCATGGCACAAATCAAGCCATGAGTATCTACAGAGAAACAGTAGTCGGAGATGCAAGGATAGTCTTCGCTGTCTTCTCCTTCTTCAACTGCCCGTACATTCTGATTGTTGAACTTGGCATACGGCTTCGCATTGTTGTTCCTATTCCAGGAACCTTTATTCTTCTCAGGAGTTTCTTGTTTCGTCTGTCCATCGAGACGATCCTGGATCTTTTTATCTTCTTCTAAGCAGATGTATCTCAATGCTCTGCTTCTGACTTCATCTAATGTCCTGCATGGAGTCATAACTAGATCATCATAAAAAGGGGAGCTCTTTTGAATTCCCATCTTGAATGCTTCAACAACAGTAGTCATATCAAGGTTTGCGATTTCTAGAGCTTCCTTTCTGAGCCTCGTAACGAAATCCCTAAGGGATTCATCACTGGTTTGGATAAAACGATACAAATCACTGGTAACCTCTCAATTTTCCGACTACGGGAAAATTGAGTGTTAAACAAATTAACTAAATGAGAGAAAGATGTAACCGAGAAAGGGGGAAGACTTAGCAGCCATTCTAGTGCAGCTCCCATTAATGTGGCTCCAAATCCTTTACAAAGGCAACCCTCTTTGAGTTTCTCAGGTACAGGATTAATTTCCATTCTCTCCCGATATTGGGCAACATGATCCTCAGGATCGGTGCTCCCGTCATACGTCTTCATGTTGGGAGTTTGAAACCGCTTTGGAATTTCAGCATCACATACGGGTGGAGCGAATCTTGACAATTTGTGACTCCCCTCTGGTATTTTGGGAATTGGACGTATCACTCCCGGGACACTGTATATCATATCCTTCAACTTCTGTAATTCCCTGGCCATGGCCTGGTTGATACCTGAATCCTGCATGGGAACATGGTTAGTGTCTAAAGATAGAAGATCGTACCAGTTACCTCTCTGCTGGGTGGAGTTTGGTATTCCAGACGAGTATCTGGGATAAGAGGAGTCAGCAATTGGAGTAGGTCCTCCAGAAGCTATGGTTTGCATGGGGATTATATCTCATTCATGGATTTCGGAGGATCGTTGCTGTTGTACTGCAGAGGATCCTTGGTTCTGAAAGAAGGATCCTTGTTGAGGATATGTCCCAGTAGATCCTGGTGGAAAGAAAGTTTACCCTTGTCAATAGTATGAGGATCCTTGGCTTTGTTGATCCATGGATCGTTGATGGAGGTTAGATGACATTGGCTGATCTAACGAGAACCCTTGAGCTTGTTGACTCACGGGCCTTTGTGTAAGGATAGAGGATCCTGGCTGAAAGAGTGAGGATCCTTGAGCCCGTTGACCCATGGACCCTGGTTGGAGGATGGACGATCCTTGTGAGAACTGTGCTACAGATTCTGGACTGCTGAAATCTAGCATCCTGGGCATCAAGGGGGTGAGATCTTCAGCTGGCCTCTTGTTCTTCTTGAGATCTTCTATTTCACGGAGGATCCTCTGGTTGGTCTTGTTCTCCTGCTCCATGTATGCTTTAACCTGCGAAAACATAGATGAAACATCACTGTTAGTACTAACCACCGGGGGCAGCAGCAGCAGTTTTTGAGCTCTGGAAGACTGGTAGTTGCGTCTTGCTTCCAGCAGCAGCAGCCCTTGGTGCTCCCGTGATTGTCTAACACATCACCATACTAAACGCAATCATTTGTAAACAAACAATACCGAGGATCGTCAATCCTTTATATCCTGATGTATATTTCAAGGATAAACTATCTGTTAGACAGTCAAGGATAAAGGATCCTCAGTATAAAAATTGTGGCCTAACAGTAGATTATGTCAGTAAGTGCTTAACTTGTTTACGAGTCAATGCAGAGCATCAGAAGCCATATGGAAAGGTGCAACCCTTGGAGGTACCAGAATGGAAATGGGAACCCATCACCATGGATTTCATAACTAAACTACCTCGTACAACTAAGCATCATGATACCATCTAGGTGATTGTGGACCGTTTGACCAAGAGTGCTCACTTTCTACCTATACGAGAGGCTATCTCGTCAGAAACTTTAGCATTCTTGTTCATTAAAGAAGTTGTATCTATTCATGGAGTACAGTTATCGATCGTGTCTGATAGAGATACTCGATTTACTTCAAGGTTTTGGAAGAAGTTCCATGAAGCTATGGGAACAAGATTGAACATCAGTACCGCGTATCATCCTCAAACAGATGGACAGTCTGAAAGGACAATCCAAACCCTTGGGTATATGATACGTGCTTGTGTTCTGAACTTTGGAGGAAGTTTGGATGATTATCTGCATCTGGCAGAGTTCTCCTATAACAACAGCAATCATTCAAGTATTGGTATGCCACCGTTTGAGATGCTTTACGGTAGATGATGTAGAACCCCGGTATGTTGGGGAGAGATTGGTCAGAAAGAGATGGGAAGTTTAGAAGTTGTGCAAGAAACCTCTTCAAAATTCGATCAGATCAAAGCAAGAATGAAAACAGCTCAAGACCGTCAGATGTCGTATGCTGATAAGCGGCGACGACCGATTGAGTTTAACGTTGGTGACAATTTGATGCTCAAGTCTCTCCTTGGAAAGAAATTATTTGTTTTAGGAAGAGGGGAAAGTTGAGTCCGAGGTACATTAGGCCGTTTAAGATTATAGATTGTGTGGGTGAAGTGGCTTATAAGCTGGATTTGCCCGAAGAGTTAGAAGGAATTCATTCAACCTTCCATGTTTTTCACCTGAGGAAATGTCTTACAAATGACACGTCTCATGTGCCATTAATGGACATTGAGGTTGATGAATAGTTGAACTACATTGAGCAACCAATAGAGATTGTTGACCGCAAGGAAAAGCAGCTTCGTCGTAAAGTTATCCCATTAGTGAAAGTGATATGGAAGCATCGCAAGGTATCGAACGCTACATGGGAAGCCGAGGATGAGATGCGCAAGTTTTATCCGAATTTGTTTATGTAATAGTAAGGTTTAAGGGACGAAACCTCTTTAAGGAGGGAATACTTGTAACATCCCATATTCTCGTTTCAGTTAATAAAATGAAAACATGAGTTATAGTCGGGCTAGTGTTGGGTTAAATGGATATGGGTTATGGAGTTGGATTAAGAAGGAAAGATAAAAAAGACCATGGGCTTAAGCCCATGATCCATAATTATATAAACCTTAATAACCCTTTTAATTCATTCATTTACACATATTCCATACACCACCAAAACACACACTTAAACTCTCTCTCTAGTTTCACTCTTTTCTCTAGCCGAACCAAGAAGGAAAACCGATCCCGATCCAAGGTAATGATAGTATGATATTGTATGAACTCAAACCCATTAGATTTAGTCACAAAATGACGAGCCGACACCTTTGAACCGTTAAAGTCACGAGGTTTGGGTGGAATCGGTTCTAAACCGAACCTAAGATGATCTTAGGGGTCACCCTAGCTCAGATCTGGATCGAACGGGATGAAAAACGATGGTGAAATAAGCGAGATCTCGCTTTCCCGGCGAGATCCCGGTTTTCCAGCAATGGCGGCGCCGGAAAAGGTAGGTACGAGGTTAAGGCGTCAGAGAATGTTTCTGAAATTCTCTGACCTAACCCTAGTTTGTTAGCGGATAGTTAACGAACTAGCGGTAATTCGTCATGTTGATTCGTTAAGGAAGGACAACGAACTAGCTTTAATTCGTGAGTTAATTCGTTAAAGAAAGAATGACGAACTAGCCCCAGTTCGTTAAGTCCAATTCGTATGATGACCAGTTCGTTATAAGGTCTAATTCGTTATGAGGACTGGTTCGTTATAAGGGTTCAATTCTCTATGAAGTTCAATTCGTTAACCAGACCAAACGAATAAGTTCTAATTCGTTATAAGGTCCAATTCGTTACCCTAGCAAATTCGTCACGAAGACAGATTCGTTATAATAATCAGTTCGTTATGGGTTCATTCATTATGAACCCATTTCGTTAAGAACTGGGTAACGAACTAGAAGTTTAATAAAATGACAGAATGGTCCCTATACTTAGGGAAAAATGAATTAGTTACAAAATAGCCCTTGAACTTTATTAATTTATAGAAGATACCATAAAGGATTGAGAGGTTAACAATAAAATATTATCATGAAATCCAAATGGAAAACGTGTTAAGACAGCTTAAACCCAGCCAGGGGCTCTGCCCCTTGGACCCCGCTAGGGGCTACCGCCCCTAGAACCCCGCTACCAAGGGAGCTGCCCCCGGACCCTCGTTCGTTGATGGATGTAATTAAACTAGAAATACGATATGGGTAATGATTGTTAAATTGATACGTGTAATTGTTATACAGTTGGTCGTGCACAGCTCAAGAAAGGAATAACAATAAACGGTGAACGTAACCGAGTTCAGGTGAGTTTCTAGCCCTATTCCTTGTTATGTTTTCGGGGTTGTGTGCATACTCGATCTGATAGTTAATACACTTACCTTAAGTGGTAAGTGTATGCCTTGTATGATTCATGCATGATGATTGCTTGACGGTGCGTCAACGATCTTTGGATATTGCATGCACCGCCAGGTGGTAGTTAAAGTTATGATTGATATGTATGATGTATGTATGTTATGGTGATGGTACGTGAACGATTTTCGGATATTGCACGTATTGTTAAGGAAAGTACGTAAAGACAGGTACGGTACAGTTGCACGAAACAAAGGGACCAGACCCTAATAATATCTGTGAGAATAGGGTCCGGGCCGTAGTAATATCTGTGAGGATAGGGGTCAGACCCTAATAATATCTATGAGGATAAGGACCAGACCCTAATAATATTTGTGAGGATAAGACCAGACCCTTATAATATATGTGATGTTGAGGACCATACCCTTACAATATATGTGAGGTTATAGGGCGGAAGGCTCTTTAAGTAGTATGGATAGTTATGCATGTAAAGTAAAGTATGAATAATATACACCCCTTCGAGCATGTGTGAAAGTATGTGAACTGATGGTATGTTGTATGATTAACTAGAACTCACTCAGCGTAGCTGACTTTTAGTATGCACGCAGGTGAGTAGAATGAGGCAGCTCGCTTGAGGGGAAGCACATGGCATGGAATTGAAGACAATGGTATCTCAAGGAAATGTTATGTTATTTAAAAGACAGTGTTTTATGTTTAAACGATTTGAATGCTTGTTAAGACATGAATTGATGGTTATGTAATTTATTGGTTTGAAGTTTTTATATTCCGCGTAAAGTTTTAATTAACTCTGATATTTAGAACTGTGTTTATGAGTAAATCCAACGTCCAAGTATGGCACCGGTAACGAGGCCTTACAACGTTAACCCATTGCTACATCATAAGGTGTGGCGCCAAATACCATTAATGTGTGTAAAACAAGGGGGCGCTAGAGAAGGAGTGTTATCACACTAAGAGTGCAAGCGAAATATCAGCAGTGGTCGGTGGATTTTAACTTGGTCAACAATTTTGAGAGGGAACCATGTGTAGGAGAGAATGGAAGAAAACGAAACAATGGAATTGAAAAAAAAAATGAAAATTAAAAAATTTGACCTAATTTTGAGATGATGGATGTAGGAGACGGTTGTAAATGTTACCTTAATTTTTTGAAGGGCTTTTTTTAAGGCTTAAAGAAGAGTGAGATTAACTTCTGATAAAGCACCCCCACAAATTTAACTAATCAATTCAATTTGGGTTGTGGTCAGGGATGTTTTTTCAAAGGGTTTCTTTTCTGGGATGGTGGGGGGTTTGAGTCTCTCTGGAGGTGAAAATTTGCCAAAGTAACCTCTAATGTGAGGCTCATGGTGTTTGCTATTAAAAAAAAATCAGTTTGGTTTTTTTTTAACCCTACTGGCATTCTATGCTTATTTGACCTTCTTTATTGGTCTTTTTATACAATAGTGTTTTTAGGTTAACATTTTTTTTTTTGCTACACATCTAACTTAAGAATATAGAAGTTATTCTCTTTTCTAGTTCCGTATAGAAATACATATATCCCTTAACTACCCTAGTTTACCCCTCTTAAGTTTACATGATACCCTCATTTTTCAATGGTACCAAGAGACAGTAAACTTCTTTTAAGATTAGAAATATACCTCACATCATGGAGATCAACCTCCAACTTAACTGATACAAGGTCTTCATACTCCAAATTTTTAAAGACCTCTTTAATAAGGTCATATGAAATGAACATCCAGAATCTAACACCATTGTTTTTTTTCTACATGGTTATTGAAATAGTAAACATCAACACTTTCATATCCACCATCAGATTGGTCATTAAGATATATGGTCACTTTGTTGACTTTTTTGCCCCTTGACCCATTAGCATCAGCCTTCTTTATTTAAGTTTCGTACAATCTTTCTTGAGATGTTTATCATAATTGCACAAGTAACACATTTTGAAGTTGGAGGTCTGATTTAGATTGATTCTTTGGCTTCTCACCCTTTTGATCCGGCTTGTCTCTCACAAATAACCTTTCTCCATCTTCCTCTTTTGAATCAGACCTCTTCTTCAACTTCTTAGTTCTTACAACCAAAACATCTTCTATGGTCAGGGTTTCCTTTCTATACCTCAAGGTGTGCACGAAATGTTCATATGAGTAGGTTAAGGATGTATACAATGATTTCTTGATCCTCATTATCTAATACCACTTCAATATTTTCAAGATCTAATACCAACTTATTGAATTTATCAGTATGATCTTCCAAAGACTTTCTAGAGTTCATATGAAAGGTATACAACCGCCTCTTTAAGTACAAGCACTTTGTCAACGACTAAGTCATATATAGGGTCTCAAGTTAAGCCCAGACTCCGGCTATGGTGAGTTGTTAAGAAACTTCACGAAGTACTCTCCAAGGATCAATATAATTCTACTATGAGCCATTTCATGTGTATCTTATTTTTCCTTGTTAGTAAGGCATTCATGCACGTTATGTTGTCCCAACCTGGCATATGAGATACCCTGGTGAAATAACAATGCCCTCATCTTCACTCTCTAGAGATTACAATAATTTTGGGCATCAGCTTTCTTGAATTCCAACATAGTAGACACCATCTTGGTCGTTAATTGTGAAAAAGATGAGAAAATTTCATCGAATCAAACCACATCCTGGCTTTGATACCAATTGTTATGAAAACACCAATGATATCAGTAATTGAATGATAAAAATCAAACGATTATTATGATTATATACAAGTTATCGGTTGTAAAAAAAACTCAGGTTAGAAACTTGTCATGATTGGCCCTCCAACTTATCAGCTTCACCACATATTGCACAAACTCCTTTAACATTTATCAACTTTCAGAATTGACAATATTATCCCCTAAACTTTGATTGACCACTTTGACTTAGCCTAATTTTGACCTTTATTTTTGGTTGCAACTTGGATTTTGTTGTAACATGGAGAAATATTGCATTCTCTATGAATTATAAACTGTGCCTTGTTGGTAGTACATTAGATTGCAAAATCCGTCGGATCACACGACCAAATTTAATGATAAAGATGAATGATGGCTGTCCTCTAGTTTTTGCAAGCGAATGTTATACTTGCTTCAGAGCCACCCATGATTTAAATCTCTAAGGTGCCTGATATATATTGAGGGTTTTTTTTGGGTTTGTTTTGAGTATATAGCAATGAATTCATACTTCTCCTGTAGAAATAATAATAGTATACTGATAATATGCACATTAAAATATATTAAGCTTCTATTGCATTAAGAAAATACATTTGAATATCGAAAACAAAAATACTAGGCTACGTATTTTTTTAAATTGTATAGGGATGCAACAAAAGGCAATGCCCCTTCGTCCTTAATTACCTAAAACTGTTGGAACAGGATGTTTTCTCTCTAAAACGGTGACGTATAGCTCTCCACATTCTGAAAAGTTGCAAATTTAAATCTCGTTTTCCACCTTATGTGAAACCTAAGTACCTAACATGGCTTCACTCGTTTTATAAGATCTTCTATATCTTTTCTTAATAATTAATGTGCAAGTCATAAATGTTGATTACTTCATAATGTAGTTTATGCAAGAATATTGGAATATATATTGGATAACGAGTATAATATTACATTCAAATCAATACAAAACTGAAAAACAAACACTATTAATTGTAACAAGTTATTGAGTTCAAACATCTATTTCGTGGCTAAATATATAAGCTCGGTATACACATGCTCTGAAACGTTGAATCATTTACAACGGTTCATTAAACTTCTTAAGGAGTAGTGTGTTAAAACACATCTAACTAATAATGTTGAATTTTTAAATTTGATTAATTTTTGTATAAGAGTTTTAATGTATAGTATGTACTGGTGCGTTTAAACAGTTAAAAAAGTGTCTTTAGCGTACGTAGTATGTTCAATTTCAATTATTTGTATAAAGTATTTTGAGGGCTAGTTTTGTTGAAGACAACCATGTGAAGACTCTTGTCTAGTTAGTTAGTTATATGCACTACTAGAAAATGAACCTTTAATGACACGCGAACAATGACATACCATTTATAAATGACGTGTTAAAAATATGTGTCATAAAAAAACGTTATTTTTTTAAAATTTTAAAGGAACGATGACATGAATTTTCGTGTGTCATCCATCATTTTAGTGTAAAATATGTCAAAAATAAGTTTAAAAAAACACGGAAGACACCTTGTTTATTTGTGTGTTATATGTTTTATAATTTTCGCGCCCCCTACTTGTTAAACGCATTACCCTGGAGACCTGTGCAAGTTCAAATAACCCTAAATCACTAAATCGTTCCTTCAATTGTGAGTTCGAAGCTCTGATTCCTTCAATTACGAGTTCGAATCTCTGATTCGTTCAATTTCAAAGCACGCAGAACAAGCTCTGATTAGATCGATTACGACTCTGAAACGCCCAAAACATGAACAAAACCCTAAATCACCACATCGATCTCATCGCCTCTCACTATATCGATCTCAACTTTGTGATTTACGACCATAAGTTCAACGCCACGATGTATTCACCTGCTGGAGTTGTAAGTCACTTTTGTAGATCTGTTTAGTCGTATTTTGGTTAGTATGTGTGTGATTGTAATGGTTGTTATGAATGATCGTTTGTTTATGAGAGTTGATTATATGATTGTTCATTTATTTGAGAATGTGAATCTTGCTAGCTGTTCACAGTTTCAAATCTATAGTTTTATAAGCATTAAGCTGCCATCTGTTATATTATATTGCATATGTAATGAGGATTATTAGTTTTGAAAAATTATTATAAGTGTTAATTTGGAATTATGGTTGTTCATCACATTTAGGGATTAGCTCATAACAATTAACACTATCATGTCCAGTTAAGTTTAGGTTATATATTATGTTCAAATTAGTTAAGTTTTTTGTTCAAATTTGAGAAAATAAATATGTAGATCTTTATATATGTGCATGCAGCTGATTTGACTCCTGTTCGATGTGATGGTGAGTGAATTATCACGATTTTGATTCGTCATTATTTAGAGAATTTTGAACTTTAGGTTATAGATTATGTTTAAATCAGTAAAATTTTTTATTGAACTTTTGGGAATAAATGCTAATTTATGTGCATTTGTTTACATATTTATATATTTATGCATGCAAGATTCTTATGAGACACAATAGGATATACAATACAGTTCATGAGGTTTGTTGATTACTTTGGGTGCTTCACAATAGGATATATTTGATTTTGATATTATTGTGTTAATTTGTTGCCAGAAACATTGTTGTGAGGTTATCATTATTAGGTGACAGATGCAAAAAAAAAATATACCTGACTAGTACACAAATTTGTTTAGGATTTGCTTAATAGTTTCTTTGATTATTTGTTTTTTTAAGCTAATCCTTCTGATATCTATACTTAATTTTTGGATGGTAGGCAAGTGTTTTAACTTTCTTTTAGTTATACTGTAGGTTCAATGTTTACTGCAGGTTCAATGTTATTGTTTACTGCAGGTACAGTCGTTTTTTATTGATCATTGTTTTTTCTATTTTTTTGTATAGCAGTTTACAGTAATTGTTACGCTTGCGAATCTATTTATATTTTCAATTATAAAATATATTTATATTATTGTTCAATTGCAGAGGTAATTAGAGACACTGGGTGCTCAAGGGGCAGGTCTAGAAGACATGTTGAAAGATTCGAAAAGAAAGGTGTTCTTAATTCCTGTTATATATCTTCACTTAGTTCTTGAATAAGATAATTTTTATTACCAATATAATTCTTTGGTAAAGATAAACTCTTGAAATAGATGACAACATCAAGCTCACGCGAGGATATATCTAGAAAAGACATTGCAAATTCAAGCACAGGAACAATTACTGCTACCTATTCAGGTTTGTTTTTACATTTTGATATTTCATTAATACATGCAGTTGATTATCTCTAATCGGTTCTTGTTTGCAGGCTCAAAACCGTGAATTTGGTAGCACATTTAATATTGAGGATTACATGTAAACTTAAGAGAGGGGTTAACTAGGGTATGGCAAATTAATCCATCCATCACCATACCATGATGAATATTCACTTGGGGAAAACTATATATATATAGGGGTGAGATTTAGAAAGAACTCCTCTTAATCAGAGAACTAGAGAAGTAGTAAAAAATTATTTTTAACTATTTTAAAAAAAATTATTTTGTGATTTTTTTTCTTTACTCATTCTAATAAGATGATATTGATACTAAAAAAAAAAAAAAAAAAAACATTGTCAGTGTAGTACTGTAGTGCATATGTGCACTAATGCCTATTGCATATATACAATAGTGTTTTATTGCATATAATACAACAAAATATTTTATTAATTAAATTAAAAATATTTCATTATTAGTTCTCTAGTTCTCTCCATAAAATCGAATTCTCTCATGATCCTCTCCCTATATATATATATATATATATATATATATATATATATATATATATATGAGTGAGATCTAGAGAGAATTAGAGAACTAGTAAAGAATTAATTTCAACTATTTAAAAAAAAATATTCTGTGATTTTTTTTTCTTTACTCTTTCTAATAAGATGATATTGTTACTAAAAAAAACTTGTCGTTGTAGTGCATACGTGCATTAATGCCTATTGCATATATACAATAGCGTTTTATTGCATTTAATACAACACAATTGCTTTATACAATACACACTATTGAATATATGCAAATACAGAACTAATAATTTTATGCAACACACTATCGTATATATGTAATAAAACACTAATTCACATATGCATTATATCGATTTTTTTATTTTTGTAAATAATATAACACTATTTCATATATAAAGATACACACTAGTGCACATATGCATTAAGAAAAAGTCGATGTATTGCATATATGCATTACAACGAGTTTTTGTTTTTATTTTTTTAAATTTTTTTATTGTTATATTTTTTGGTGGTGAAGAATAACAACATAGAAGAATGATGAAAGAAAAAAAAATTTAAAATTATTTTTTTAATTAAATTAAAAATACTTCATTATTAGTTCTCTTTTTAAATAGGAGTTTTCTCTTGATACACACAGACACACACACTAGCTTTTATCCCCCCTTATTACAAGGGTTGTTATATATTATTTGTTTCTAGTAATAGTTATTTTTTGAATTATTATTTTTATTGTATGAAAGTTAATAATATACTTATGGTTTGATGATAAACTGTTTCACAAATAAATGGGATATTATAACCCGGTTTAAAAGCTATACGAGTTTGATGAGAACCAAGACTCGTTTATTTTTTTTACCATAAAATTGGTTTATGTTAATTATAAATAATATATATCTTTTTTTAAATAAATCATTATTAATTTTTAGTATATCCATACTTTATCGGATTTTTAAATCAAATATTTGATGATATTAGTTTTTAATTTAATGAGATGTTATAACTCGTTTAAAAAATATCCGGGTTTGATGAGACTCATAGCCGTGAATTCGGGTCTGCATGATAAGCCTCCATTTAAAAATCAAGCAAATCTCGTGACTCCAAAAAAAGGGGAGCGACCACATCGCGACACGTAAGATTTTTATGGTTTCGTATATATATATATATAATATGGTTGAGTTATTCCACAATGGCCAATAAAAATACGTAGTGTGAGAAGTCATAATTAATTGACATGTGTCAAGTAGGGACCAAGGGAAAAATGGTATAAAAGTAATAGTACACATTTTCTATCTACACACGCAAGTCACATGTTAATTCCCTCATAATTTTTAAACGCATATAACTTTTCATATGATATTGTTTTAAACAAAATTCACCATAATAACAAGAGTTTTTTTTATTTTAATATGAATATGATTTTTTTATATTAAAATCAAAAAAATTATGTCATTGTGTCTTTTTTGCTTACCACTGTGTCTTTTATTCGTCATTGTGTCTCTCTGTTTGTCAATGTGTTTTTTCCGCCGTTGAGTCTTTCAACTGATCATTGTGTTTTTTTTTTAAATACTAATAATACCGTTGTGTAATAATATATAAATATAATGAAAAATATCAACAAATTATCTAATACATAAAACACAATTATGAATACATATTACACAATAACCTGAAACGTAAAACACAATGATGAATACATATAATACAATGGACTGAAATGTAAGACAAAATGGTAAATACATATAACACAATGACCTGAAAAGTAAAACACAATGTATTCTGCGTATTACACAATGACTTGAACGTAATACACAAAGAACATAATACTATTTTTCTCAATTTAAGTGAATGTTGAGCACAATGACTAAAACACAATGACAAGTGAAAAGACAAATATTAAACATAAAGACACAATGACGAAAAAAAAGACACAATGATGTAGTCTTTGTTTTAACTTAAATCTTTAATATAAATATCAAATGAAAAACACGATTACCAAAATCTATAGCACAATGCATAAAAAACCCAATTAAAAAACACAATGGACAACCAAATGACACAATATAAAAAAAACTCACTAACTTTTTTTTATTTATATATAATAATATGATATTCATATTAAAGATAAAAAAACGCTTGTTATTATGGTAAAAAAAATTTCTAAACAAAATTTCGTATGAAAACGTTATAAACGTTTTAAAATGATGGATGAATTGACTTGTGCCTTAAATTTGGAAAGAGAGTCATCATATATGGGTTACTAGTTTGAGGCCCGTGTATTACATGAGTAAATATTGAAAATTTTAAACTTTAGCCATTGAGTGAAATACAATAATCAATTAATCATATATTGTTAATACAATTACAATTAAAATGACAGAAATTACATAATTAAGATTACATAAATGTGTTACAAATAGGTAAAAACTTTCTTTTACACTACATTTGTGATTGTATTAGTAGGTATACATTATTTATGAATGATTGTTGCAGTAAGTTAAATAAATGATCACTAACTTAACTCGTTTGTTGCAGTAACGGCTGATCAAGCACCATTAAAGTTCGTTGATACTCATAACATAGCTGGTTGCTTGTATGATCCACCTCTAGCAAATAAAGAGTTTAAATCAATGATTGTTGGACTCAATACATGCATGATTTCTCACGCTATACGAGAACCTCATGTCATATGCAAGAAAACGATCACGGATTTCTAGAATAATGCCTATATCAATCAACAAGGTGTTGGGGGAGATTTCACTATTGACCCCACAGTTCAAAAGAAGCCGGTCGTCATCTCAAAGGCCATTATACGCGAAGTCCTTTTATTCGGAGACCAACCTAACTTTCCAACGGAATATCCGATTGATGTTGTTACTGATGTCTTTGTCAGAATGGGTTACGAAGGATCCTATCCTCCATCTATAAAGAAGATCTTTCATCCATACCGGAGTTTCCTGATCCACACATTCTTTACTTGTGTGTCAGGACGCAAGGGAGGATCTGATGAAATCAGCCATTTTCAGATGTCTGCTGTAGTTGCTCTGATCATGGACTGGAACTACAATTATTCTAAATTTGTGTTCGATGGGATGATGAGCAACTTGAAGGGAAAAAAGAAAGAGATGTTCCTCACGTATCCCAGGTTTTTACAAATGATCTTCGATTCACGTTATCCTGATCTTATTAAATCTGTGGAGACTCTAGATTTGAAGTCTGTGGGACAAAACACTTTTGGGATGATGAAGCAGTCCAGGAAGGGGTCAAAGGTCGTTTACCAAGGCCTTCATGAACTAGTTATGTTCGGGAAATTTGCTAAAACTGAGCTTGTTCCTATCAATGCTCAAGTTGCTGAAGAGCATGTGATGCCTATTTAGAGGTGTGCTGCTGCGTTTGAAGTCATTTCAGACGATGATGAAGATTCTCCAGCACAACACATGGAGATTGAACACCAAGAGAATGAATCTGCTCCTACTGCTGATCATTTAAAGGAGTTTGAAAAATTCAAAGAACAACTTCAGTCAACTGTGCTGTTCCTATATTGCCATTTGATAAAAAGCACAATATCTGTGCTTTTGTCAATAAAACTTTGCTAACTAGGACGTATTTGGAGAAGCCATTGCATCCCTACGCCGATCCAGGATCCATTATGCCATCGCTGCCGATATAACTGTCACACCCCGACTAGGTAGTTGCGGAAGCGTAATACGGGAATGTAACAGATAACACTGGTATCAACAACATTGTTTATAAGGAAATTCATAGCTAATTTACATCATAATACATGGGTTGGTACTAAGTTTACAAACTAGATGAGAAAAACACATAACCGGTTTACGAGCTTCTTATACAGTATTATATCAGCGTCTATTCACAGCTATTCAACTTTCTTCCTAACACCAAGCATGTAAGCAAATCATTCCACTTTTGCTTTACCTGAAAAGCATGTCAAAACGGGTCAACTACGTCTAGTTGGTGAGTTTCAAGTTTCACGAGTATCAATGAAATCAGTTCACGAGTTTGTAAAGTTTACAGTGTGAATGTATGTATGTCTGTGTATGATGTATTATACTAAGCCACAAGTGAAACCGAAACGAGCTACACTGCATGGCCTCTCCTGCCCATGCACTCCTGTTGGCATTTAACAGCCAATTTGCCCCATGTATGTACTATGTCTAACACCACATAGCAGTATGTAAATATAATGACAATGTGCAACTGGTTTTACATATGTTCCGGCTTACCCCACCGGCTCTGTCACAGTTGGGTTTGTCAAACCGATAGTACTATCCACACGCCACCGGCACGAAGTTAATCACTTGTGTTTGTGGGGACTTGTCAAGTGTTAGTACTTAGATAATCCACATCATCACACGTTTTCAAGTATATCAGTATATGTAAACATGATTTTCACCCCAAAAGTTCGTAAAACAGTTTAGAAAGTGGGGGTCGTGAAACTCACCTTATCGTAGTTCGCACAGAAATCACGTATCAAATAGTCAGATGTCTCGTTTATAGCCTGATTCCTATAAACGGTATCGTATTGTTATTACTAGTACAGTGTTTAAGCTAAGTCGGGCTGTATAGATAATCTGGGTATAGCTGTTAGGCCCAGAACATGACCATAGTCTTAGATTGTGACGTTGTGTACTATGAAATGTTTAAAACTGGATTTGGCTCAGTTTCACCGTTTTCCGAGCCTAGCTCAGTTGATCGTTTATACGTTTCGGGATTAGGTAAGATCACATAAAACTTAAGTAAATGTATTGATTAATAAAATAATTTGATTTATGAAAGAATTTTAAGGTTTCGGTGTCTGGTTTGATTGCAGGGTTCGTTTCCGTTTTCACACGGGTTTGATTATACAAAACGCGTACAATCCACCCGAATTGTCCGGAATTCTCGTAAAAAGTTCGTTTTTATCAATATCATTCAAAAATATGATATTTGACCACTTTTGACATTTTGACATACCAGTCAGTCCGTTAAACACAAAACTGCCGGTTTCGTTAAAACAATTATAATTTAAATCTTTGATTAATCATAACTAAATATGTACTTATATATAAATTATGCAAATTTTTGTAAAAATACATTAAGACATGGAGAATTTTATAAAAATATTTTCAGAAATTTTATGATTAATTATTTATTTATAAAAATTCATTTAATAGGTTATAATCGTGTAATAAATGGCCCGTTTATATCAAACGACCTCCGAAAAATCCGATAATTTTTACCAATGGCCTCAATGTCATTACATAGCCCCTGCAAAATTTCCAGAACCTAACTCTTTTGACAAAATGCCTTTTTGTGCGTTTTTCGGCTGTTAAAATTCGGTTAAGCCATGATCACACAAACCATACTTAGACATTTCCAATGATTCCCAAACTTTACCAGTGATCTTACCATCACATATTAAACTCCAAAACCAAGTTTCATAATTTTTCAATATGTTTAGCTATTTTTCCCAAATAAACGCTCATAAACGGGAATAAATTCACCAAATATTCTCCGTTTATCGAAAAATTACCAAATTTGAACAGGGACTCATTTATATGATCCCTAATGTCCCTGCAAATTTTCACAATCTAACAACAAGCACGTCACAACCTAATACTAAACAGCCCCTAAACGAGTATTACGGGTTTACCTTGTCGGTTTTCGATGAATTTTGCTAGCTTAAACGACTTTCCGGGTCTCGGGTTGCAAACTCAGTATATCTACATATCATGTAACATCAAACCAAGCATAAATCATCCATGTAACAGCCTTGATAATTAGGGTTTCGGTTTTGGGTTCAAACCGAACTTTCTAACCGTAAAAACGTTGTATTCATGTTCTAATCCGCGTTTTTGACCAAAAAAGTATATGTTCCTGGTTTGTAAACATGTTTAACATCAAAACATAATTTTACTTGATTTTTAGGGTTTTTGGATGGTTAAACATGTTTAAAACTAACTAAAACATGTTTATATGTTAATTATATAAATCAAACTTGGTTAAATCTTTGTAAAATTTGATCTTACCTTAGGGTTTTTGAAAGGGAGTTGAGAGAACAGGGGTAGAGCTGCTGGACTTCAAAATATGTTGTAAATTAGAATGAATGAAAAAAAACTTAGGATGTAAGTTTATGAAAAGGTGTGTATTATTTGGTGGCTAAATGTTCCGATCGGAACTTTGTAAAGGACCTTAATGGGCTGTTTTGGCCCATTAAACTATACATACAAGCCCAAACATGAAAAGCCCACATTAAATTTAGTTCGGGTCCGGTTTTTCGCAAGAAAATTAATTCGGGTGTGAGAAATAACGTAAAAACGAGTGTTTTTCAGCTTATTTTTGTAAAATAAGAAAAACGTACTGACTCGTTGTAAAATTCCCAAATATTTTCACGGATGGCTTAGAACATGTCATATAAGTGTTTTATAAATCTTTTTCGGCTTAACGGATGCTACAATGCTTGTTTTGATATTAACGATTGCGTTTAAGCTTATAGCGTATCGATAAACGAAACCTTTTTCGTTTAAAGAGTTTTAAACGTACTGGGGCCTAAATATCAATATGTTAGCCTCTATAACATATATATAACTCGTATATGACCCCTCAGTATGTATACGGGTCATAATTAGTATCGGTCGGTTACTCGTTTAAGCACTACGAATCAACCGATTTATCGTTTACTTGTTACGTAATGAATATAGTGTACCTCGTTTTATCATGAATGTCACAATAACTGTCCACTTCAGTGTCATCCGTCCATTCTGGAACTCGGCAAGATATGTGGAGTCGGAAAATCACATTGTTGCTGAGATCAACAAGAAGCCGATCATTATCTCTCCTGTTGTTATCAGACACGTGCTTCGGTTTGTGGAATACATGGACATTCCATGTGAGTTCGACAAGACATTGATACGAGGCTTATTTCAGAGATTATTTTATTTAGGAGACCTTGATCTTTCCCAGTACAACAAGGCGTACTTGTGTACTCCGTACAAGTACTTATTACATGTCCTGGTTCATTGCCTTGGGGGACGCATTGGGTGGATATGAATATGTCGAATTATGCTACAATCCGTATTTGTAGCTCTTATATTGAACAAGAAGATGAATTTCTCTGAGCTTATATATTATCACTGGAAGGAGAACTGCTTGATCAAGAATCGTCGTAGAAAACTTCTCATGTATCCACGCTTCATACAGTTAATTATTCAGGACTTGATACCTGATTTGGTGATTGATCAGACGTTGAAGGATGATGTGTTTAAGTTGGAACACATGAATGCTGATACTATGGAGAGGATGAAGACTTATTGTAGTAAAGATCCAGAAGATCGTCAAAGAACCAAACGTTTGATTGGTCACTTGGCGAATCATGTGTATGAATGACCTTCTAATGATCATTGGATTCACGATGGCTCAGATTCTAAAAGTGAAAAAGGACCAGGTGGGAATGGTGGTGGTAACGATGTTGGTGGAGTTGGTGGTGATGGTGGCCTTGGGGGTGATCAACGACGTGTTGAAGTTGAGGCAGCAAGTTCACATGCTACTCAACGGAAACTAAAGGGTAAGACGATAGTGAAAGATCAACCGCCCAAATGTCGTGTTAGGCACAAATAAGGTGTGGAAATTGGTTCACAGGTGTCTAGGTTGTCCGCACCACAATGGCCGGCGGTGTCGCTTACTACTAGGACCCCGGCACTTACATTGACTACGACCACTAATTCAGATCCATGGCTTGGCTTTATCCCTCAATTTTTGTTAACTCCAATGCCAAGGCCTTCTGTATCATCAATGGTGTTTCCTCCTACACCCACCATGATGCCGACACTACCATCGTACGTCACATCTATGAGAATAAGCCGTCCACAAGGACCGGTGCAACCCGTTCCAGCCTCATTTCATGCTTTGCCCCTACCCATCAGATGGATATGCTTTTGAGTCTGATTCATTTATATGAGAATCAACGTCGTCTGATGGGGTATGTATCGTATTGCTAGAAGGAAACAAAGGAGTTGCATGACATAGTAGCGGCTCAAGGGGTGAAGATGAAGGATGATATGGTGTGCGCATGCCAGTAAAATATATTAATGATTGGAGATTTAGCTTTGCACAAGATCGTGTTTTAAATTTATAAAAGTTATTTCTACTAAAACTAAGCACACACAAAATAGGCAAGTGTACCTATCGTATATGTAGAATAGTATTGTTAAGAACCAAGTATTTATCCGAGGACAAAAATGTTTCCGATAATGAATCTTCGTTTTAATGTAATCGGAGAGTTTTAATCATTTTGGGTTGATTTTCAAAGTTTTTATAAAATGAAAATACTTATATATAATATATAGGTGACAAGAAGAGAAATTCTAAATGAATAATTCAATTATATGAAGGTTACTATCTAAGATCAAGAATCCACTTCATTTTTCCTTAAAGATTATTAAATAAACATGTGATAAACTTGTCCTAATAATATATGATAAAATAGTCCCTCATTTCTATGTGAACGTATTCTATGACATAAAAGAAAGTAGCATGCGTATTTACAAGTCCATCCTATGCTTAATATCATGCTACCATGAGAATGTTAATTTAAAAAGACAACCAGTTTGGTATATTAGAACGATTAGCACTGACTTCGATTTTGCAAATACCAATCCTAACAACTTCGAGTGGTTGTAGTTAACTCACACAACCTCCCCTTGGTTGATTAGATTAGGTTATAGTTACACATTCCATTAACGTATGATTTATTTAACTAGCATGATAACCTAAGCAATCGTGTTAACAATGTTATTTAGAATTATCAAAACTAGAGAAATAGATCATAACTTATATCTCATCATTTCTAAGTACAATATAAGGATCCATATTTTATCTTAATAAGTTATCAAAGTATTCTTTTTACTATTTATAGTCTCCAATAACATGAGTGAACATGAATGATTTTTAGTCATCAACCTTGATGTATTGAGTTAAAGTGATAAAACATTTCTTCATCAATGGATAATTGCAAAATAACCATGTACTTTACCAAACTAAATCACATGTTTCACATAATCATCAAGTAAAACACAGCTTCTTCATAGATTTTAGATGGTAAATGGATTTTAACTCGTCATGAGCATTGTTATGAATATTAAACGAGACGATGATAACAAACACATGATTGAACTAGAACAATCTAACCAAATGTGGAGGAATCTCCCTTCTTAATGATGATTATGGATAATGATGATGTTGATGATGATGGATGATAATGGTAACCTTCAAGCCTTCAAACTCTTCCCAATATCATCAATATGAGTGTAATGTGAGTGTTTTTATAAGCAAAACCTGTATAGAGATTTTCTTCAAGCACACTTGATTAATGCAACATTCTCCTCTATTTATAGGCAGTCTGAGGAAACAGGCACAACCCCGTGCTTCAGGAGTCACGCCCCCGTGTCCATGTGTCTAGTTGCATTAAATGCTATTGTCAGATCGTACATGATGACTCACCACTAGGGCGTCCTCTCAGAGGAACGACTCTGTGCTTTTTAGTGACACGTGCTAATTCTTGTTGTCTTTTCTGAAAGGTGACCATGACCCCATGGTTGCTAAGGCACGACCCCATGCTTATGTATCCAGTATGTGTCTTTTCTTGTAAATTTTTGTCTTTTCTTGTGTTTAAAAGCATGGGGCGTGTTTTCGGGAGCACAGGGGCGTGTTTGAGGGTTTTCTTGGGTTTTCTTTTGTTTTTCTTCGTCTTTCCACTTGTTTCTTCGTTTATGGCTTGGGTTTACCTAAAATTGCAATTTAATGTGATAAGTAGCCTTTTGAGCTATATTATTCGATAGAAGTTGCAGTTTTTAGAGATTATTTGATGGTAAAAAGATGTATAATTTTATGTACATCGGGCACACTTAGGCCTCTGTGCAAGCTTTTACTCAAGCCTAGCAATGTATTTTGCCTTCCGGGCAAGGTTATATTCTTGAAGTCTTCTTTAGTGTCAATCCGAGCAGGGTTCACTATATCTAGCAAGGTTGTTCTTCAAAGCCAAGCAAGGTTTGCTTCCCACCAAGCTCTTGGTTAAACCAAACTAATGAAGACAAGTATTTTGGAAGATCTAGAAAGGTTATTCATTAATAAATAGTGGTCCCAGAAAGCTTGATGAAAGTTGACAAGGAAATTATCTTAAGGATTTTGTCGGGCAAGGTTCAACTCCAAGCAAGCTATAGTGCTATCAGCACAAGTCTATAGTGTTACCAACACACTTATGTTTGCTCAATAAGTTATTCATTAACAAGAATTGAAGGGATCTCTGAAGAACAAGTTTGCTCGTAGGACCATATCAGGCAAAGTTTGCTATGGTCAAGAAGATTGAAATATGTTAGGTGAATATTTCAAAGGAAAATATTCTAAGTAAAGTCTACCTGGAGAACTATTCCCCAGCACACTTTGGTTACCAGGTCTGCTCAAAGAAGACAAAAGCTGCAAAGCTTACCCGAAGACCTGTTTTACACTTAGAATCTTTTGTAATTTGATTTACTGAATATGTATCATTAATTAGGGTTTCTAGAAGGAATGATAGATGTTAAGTAGGCATATAAATAGAAAATCTAGAGCACGCCTCAAAAGAGATGGAGAACGGGCATGAGACTAAAAGAGAGATACGATTAAGACAACCTATATTATTCCTAAATATTGATTGTGACGGCTGTTCTTTATTACGTCCTGACAAAAACATTACCTTTCTTTTAACCTTGATTGATTCCTGTTTGTAATAATCTTTCTATAAATGGAAATATTTTGAGTAACATTATGTGTTTGTTTACATTAGTATTCTCGAGCAACATATATATTGTGTTAGTGATTCCGCCATTAACACGAAATTTGTTCTTACCCTGATATTTGTTCTTACCCTAAAGAGTAAGTCGTTAACCTGTCTTGTCAACACCACACGGTGTGGGTTGCGACAGTTGTGTAGTGATCGTTATACGGGACCGACAAGTGGTATCAGAGCACCGTGTCCTGCTATTTGGTTGAACAATCGTTGATTGTTGTTGAAGATTTGAAGATGAAGAATGACGTTAGCTGAAGCACTGTTTCATTGATATGTGACTTCAGCAGCTCTGTTTCTTCACTTTTCTTTCATATCTACAAAATTTGGTGTTCTCTTTCTCACGTTTGTATTGAAATTTGAATATTTATTTTAGATCTTGCTCTTATTTGACCAGATACATCAGATCTGAGGATTTCATCCACAGATCTGATTATTTTTCAAATGAGTCTTTAAAGGTTTGTTAAGTTTTTCAACTATTGTTCTTTGTTTTTACAAAAATCTTCTGAAAATCCTAAAAGATGTCTGGTTATGAAGAGCAAGAAGTCTCTACTAACAAGATTCCAAAATTGCATGCATAGGAAAATTTCAACAAGTGGAAGGTGCTCTTTAAAGCTGCTGTGTGCTATAATGATGATGAAAAGTGGACCTCAATCAAGAACGTACCCACTACCCCAGATGGTACAAACAACAATCAGGTTCTTGAAGAAAGAAAAGTTTGATGATAGAGCTCTTGCTATGTTGAAACTAGGTTTATCTTGGGAGATCCCCACAAAAGTTGCTCACCATCAGACTGCAAAGGCCATATATGATGCTATCCTAGAGATGTTTAAAGGCAACTCAGAACTAAAAAATATCAAGAAGGAAAGGCTCAAGTAGCATCTTGATAGGTTCAAATACAAGGATGGTGAGAGACTCAAATCTGTGCTAGAGAGGTTCTTCGTAATTGTGAATGAGATAAGAACAAATGATTATGTTGTGCCTGATTCTGACTTGAACACCAAGTTTCTGTCATCATTGTCAAAGGAATGGTACACTGCTAGCAAGTTTATCAAGCAGAAACCAAATTATGACACATTGAAACTTGATGACGTGATCTGATTTCTACAAACTGCAGAGACTGAGATGATAGATATGAAATGATAAGGGAAGACAAGCCTTGTTTCCAAGTATTAAATGCTCTTATTGCTCCAATTGGCAAATTGTCTACCAAGAACCAACAGCTAATCCCAGTTATTGAAGAACCAAGTGAGCATGGTGGTGAAACACCAAGATGATTTGTTGCTGGTAGCTCAAGTAATCAAGGATGTCAGTCAAGGTTTAATGTTCAGCTTATTGATGATAACACTACCTCAATGACAAGTGGACATGCACCTTTTGTTGGTGGAAGTGGAAGTCAAGGAAATGAATACCAATCCTTGTTCACAATGTTCACAGACTCCTACAATGCATTTGTTGCCAAGAACATGATCCATACCAATGTTGTTCAAGATGATCTTGAGCAAATTGATGTTGATGATCTGGAAGACATGGACTTGAAGTGGCATGAAGCAATGTTGGCCTTAAAAGCAAGAGTCTGTTCAACAGGACTGGTAGATCTCTTGTATCAGGTCCAAATGAAAGAATTGGATTTGACAAGTCAAAAGCTATTTGTAATAACTGTCAACAACCTGTACATTTTGCAAGAGAATGCAACCTGCCTTGACAGTTCAATAACAATCAAGCTCAGCAGTATCAGTCAAGAAACCAAAAACAATTTCAGAACCAATACCAACAAGGCCAGTCAATAACATACACCAACAACTTCAACAATAATCCCAACTACAACAACAGTTACCAACAACCACAACAGAACAATCAACAAGTTGTCCCTCAAGACCAGAACTACCAGAGAAACAACAATCAAAACCCTCCAAATACTCCCAACAACACTAACAGAAACAACATCAATCTACTAAGAAATCAAGAAAATGTTGCATTGGCTGCTAACCAACAAGATGGTGACTTTGACTGGAGTAATCTTGTTGATGACATAAGCAAAGTAAATGTTGCACTAATGGCTCAAACAGAAAATGAAGTTGGACCATCTTCAACACATGTACATTTAAACTCCACACTTGAATTACTTGAAACCATTGAATCTCCTAAATTAAAGATAGGAAAACTTGAAGGTGATTGTTTTAAGAAACAAAGCATGATTAATGTGTATTAAACAATTGATTTGACATATGAAGACAGAATAAAGTGTCTTGAGCAAGACTGTATGGATACCTATAGAATAAAGTCAAGACATATGACAGAAATCGAAGGTTTGAAAAAGATGGTTGTTGTAAAGAAGGTGAAGAATACCACACTTCAAATAGAAAATGAATTCTTGAAAAACCTTGTCTCAACAAGTAATATCTGTGAAATTGTGAACAAAATCAAAGAAGAAGATAAATATAAGGTTATCCCTCCACCATTCAACAACAATTACTCTTTGAAAGTTGATAAAGGGAAAAGGGAGGCATAACGTAATTAGTTTAGAGATGTTTTTCAAGATAAAGAGGAATTTATTGATAACTACAAGATGGTTGAAGTGAGTGAAGATGGAGAGTTTGTGTTGAAAGAAGATGTGAAAGAGGAGAAATATGTGGGAATTCAAGTCTCTAAGGATGACTTTGATGATGAATGTTTAAATGTGGATGACTTGAGTTCTTCAAGTGATTAAATTTCTGTTGAAAGTGGGAACTTAAGTCCACCACCAAATCCCACTGTTACGAAAGATTACACCAAAGATGAGAAGATATTATGAGAAAATGAGAAGGGAACATGTGTCATTTGACATATGTGAAGGTTCAAAATTGTCAAAAGTCACTTATAATGCAGTAAAACCACCAAGTAAAGAAGTTTTAAGGAAGATCAATGATGTGGTCTAAAATATACATAATATTATATTAATATTTCACATTCTTTTAAGTATTTTGAGTCAGATTTTTATTGAATAGATTTATATTTGACCCATATTTGAATTATAAAGGTCTCATGAGACAATGAGCTAAAAATAAGTACTTTATACTTATCGGTGCATTTTATATACACTATGTTTTATATTAATTATAATATAAATGCATTGACATTGTTATAAATTATATTATAGTTAAGTGGTGTTTAATTTGAGTTGATTATTATGAAAATGCGTTAAAATGGCGTGACTATGAAAATAAAGAGTTAAGCTATACGTTGATATACATGAACTAGGTCCACTATATTTTCATATAATTGATATGAGGCATTCTTAAAACATCTTTTGAGCATGAAAAGGA
Organism: Bidens hawaiensis; assembly: GCF_021521415.1. Classification (NCBI taxonomy): domain Eukaryota; kingdom Viridiplantae; phylum Streptophyta; class Magnoliopsida; order Asterales; family Asteraceae; genus Bidens; species Bidens hawaiensis. Next base: position 29,990 of record NW_027497638.1, read on the forward strand.
AAATATATAAAAGAAAAGAAAAGAAAAGAAAAGAAAAGAAAAGAGTATATATGATAACCTGAATACATAAAGTAATCACTCATAATAAGTGTTGTTCTATTTTGTAGTCAAAAGTGAGTGCCTGGAAAGAGACTACATGAATAAATTGGTGGAATAAATATGGGCTCACGTGGGTTTAGTCTATTAAATGGAGAATATAATTTATATGAACTCAAGTGGGCTGGGCTACGGAGTTTGTACGAGAAGTCGGTGACGTCTACAATATTAATAGGACTTTTTGGTGAACAAAGGAAGGGGATTCCAATCAAGTGGGGCGCCATCCCTGGTGGTGGTAGTTTGGGCAAATTAAACAGTCACGCAAGTGGCAAAGTCATCTGTTGGTGAGTATTGGTTTTGGAATTTGGAAGCAAGCACGTCAAAGTCCACGGGCAAAAATCTTAAAAAACAAGCACGTAGGTCTACAATCTCACGACTCAAGAGAGAAAAAAGTGAATTAATTTAAGTTAGCAGGCTGCTCAGTTAATTTAACCAGGCTAGTAGCTCAATCATAGTTATTTCTTCTTACGATGAACCGTAATATATATTTTATCTTCGTTTTATTCGTAATTATGACTGGCTAAATTTTTATACTGCCTGGGTTTGGATGATTACTTTGTAGACTCGTTTTATTTTTGGTTTTGTATTTATTTATTGATTGGTTCATGTTTTGGTAAAGTTTTTATTTTATTCGGTTGTGATGCATATGCGTATTTGGTATTAATTTATAATTAATTTTTGTTCCATATGCGTTATTGTGAATGTATTTTATGTATGGATGCGTATTAGGTTACTTACTGTGTGGTTCTAACTAGTTTATGGTTTATAGTCGACTTATACCATAGGAACGATAATTGGGAGTTTAGAGATTTGCTATATTCTGTCAGTTGAGAGACTGGGAGGTAATTAAGTGTCATTTGTTTTGGTCTTTTGCGGGTTTGGGTAGTGATTGCATGGGAGTGAGTTACCCTAGACATCTTTAGATTCTTTCATATCCGAATTATAACCGAATTCAATAAGAATACCCCTTTACGCCTTAGGGTGTTTTGTGATTAAAGAGACCGGGAGGTAATTTATTCTTTGGGTACCATAGCATAAATAGGTAAGGTGAGACCGGGAGGTGATCCGAACCATTAAACCGTTGAGCTTTACATGATATTTAGGGTTCTTAAGTGTTGTTAGTGAGACCGGGAGGTGATCTAGCATACTTTAGTTATCCTTTAGTGTCATATTTTTAGAACCCGGATACCAATCATAAATCCAATTCCGAGAGTTTACGAGTTTACTAGTAGGATTCCTTGCCTAGGTAGTTGTTCTCCCTATTTGAGTTCTAAACCGATTTGTTCGTGTCAGTTTTAGTTTAAATATTATTTAATTTATAGTTAATAATTAAAAAAAGTCAAAAATCAATTTATTTAAATTATTAGTTAGAGTCTAGTTTAGGTGTCGCTAGTGTCCTTTGGGTTGGATATCCGGACTTCATTTGGCTTTACTACAATCAATAGGTACACTTGCCTGTCTAGTGGTCTAGCATTAGGACAGTCTAGATTTATAAATATAAAACTAGAGTGTCTAAGTTAGGTTAGGTTCTTTAATAGACCGTTTTGCACATCAAGTTTTTGGCGTCGCTACCGGGGATACTTAGGCGATAGCGAAACTAGCTTTGATTGAACTTAATTGATTAATTGGTCTTTTTGTGTCTTGATTTGTGGTGTGTTTTGTGAGTCTGTGACTTAGATTAAGCGTGTCTAGTCGTCTTTAGGATAATTTAGTTTGTGTTTATTTTATCGATTCTAGTAAATATGTTTTAATAGATTGAGTCAATTTATGAGTATTTTATATAGAAGATGTTGGAAAGAGATGATGTTGGAAAGAACTGAACAAGAGGAATGTGAAAGATTCCAAAAGATTAAGGAATTGGAAGCCTGGCTTGAAAAGTTGATCGAAAGAGAAAGACTTCGTAAGATAGAGGAACTCGAAGCTAGGTTAGACGAGATAAGTACTAGAATTCAAAATGAGAGTTTTTCTTACAAGGAGCAGGAAGCCTTCTATGAAACTGATGATGACTTTTGGAATAATGATGATGAGGGCGTGATAGAATAGATGGAGTTGGAGCTTCCTGATTACACGAATTCGATTGAAGATGTCATTGTGGAGCCACTTTACCAGATGGTAGATGGCGAAGAGGAGGAGAATGCACCATCTTGGGAGGATGAGTTTGGTGATGAGTTAGTGGGTTTACCAGCTTTTGAAGAACATGAAGAATTTGACCCTGTTGGGGATCTTATTTATTTAGAAACACTAATCAGCCAACAATGGAGATCATAATGTCACCAGAATTAGAAAAAGAAGAGGGAGTGGTAACAGAGGATGAGAAGTCATTAGATTTAGTTGAGTCATTACATCATATGATGGTTAGCAGGTATGTGAATGATCTAGATAGTGGATCGCCACCGAAATCGACAAAGCCACAGAAGAGGTAGTGAAAGTTCTTGGATCAACACGTTTTGAGGGTTTAAAAATGGTATATTAAGAGTTGTAGGAGAACATTGAAATGTAAGAATAAATATTTTCCTCATTATATGCCACGTATTAGGTTTGGTCCAGTTAAATTTAAGTATTGGTGGTCTGACCCGTTTGAATGTTTTAGATTACTTTTTATTTTCACTATGTGCTATCAGATTTAAATATGTTGGACGGGTGGAGCTAAACATGTTAGACCGGGGTTGGATAAAAGAAAAGCCTCATGATTGAGATTTCAGGAGCGACTCTGGCTGAAGACTCTTACGTAAACTTTGCGCTTCCCGAGAGGCAACCCGGTAGAATGTTTTTGTTTTACTTTTATTTTTGGGTTTCTAGCTTTCTTTTGCTGGCTGTTTCTTGGTTTGCTTTCAGGTTGCTTCAGAGATGCTATTGGATGATTGATGATACATGGTTTGATTCAAGTGTGGGGAGACTATTTGTTGATTGATTTCTGCGTTCGTTCGTAAGTGATAACTTGGTAGAGAGCATTGGAGTATGAGGCTTTCGTTCGAATTGGAGGGCACGGGAACACGAATCTCAAGGCAATATCGTCAATTTAACAGGTGAGTCTGTTCCACTTTACTTATCTTTAAATGTGCTTTAATTTTTGTCTTCTCCGTATCTCATTGAGGACAATGTGACATTTAAGTGTGGTGATGGGAAACTGACGTTTTTATATTAAAACAAATTAAAAAAATTTAAAAAAGATAATAATAAATTTTTATTTTTTTTTTGAAAAATGTCCCAAATTTTAATGAAATTTTTGAAGATAATTGAAAATGATAGAAAAATTTGAGATTGGTTTTTAAAGCTATTATTATATATGAGATTAATAAAGATAACACACTATACTTGGAATGTGTCGGTAGGCCCAACTAGCTTTGATAGTCCTCTTTAGCTAAGTTTATATATCTAATAATTTGAAAAATGGTGAAACCGAATTTCGATGCTTAGGGAGGATTACCATAATCTAAAAACTTTGAGATAGTAAGACTTAGATGCACTCAAACCAGCACACCACCGCCATGTCCATTTTTTATACGAGCTTAGATAATAGTTATATATTAGGATAAAGATGCCTAAGAGCACCAAAAAAAAGGAGTAAAAAAAAGAAAAAAAAAAGGTATGTTATGAAAGTTATAAGTATTCCAAAAGTTGTTCCAAAAAGAAAAAGAAAGAGAAAGTTATGTATTGTAAAATTCCCAAGAAGCATTCTCAAAAATAGAAAAAGAGGCCAAAGATGCATATACTAGACGGGACTTAGAGTTTTCGTGTTACCAAGGGGATAGTGACTCTAAGGATACACTATTGGGGCTCGAAGGTTTTTAGTCAATAAATATTTTTTTAGGGAATATATAGGACAAAGTCCAATAATATTTAGGGTATGCTCGTACGGCCTCCATATGACCATTCATCCATCAAATTTCACCGAGCGCATCTACTTAGTACCATCAACGAGTCATTGGCTTATGGTGATTTGTTAAACCATTCTGCTATGACTCTAGTTTTTCTAGGTCTCTTTGTCTGAGATGGGGTAGGTGTAGCCGTTGTTTTTGAACGTAAAACGCTTAATGCAATTGGGAGCATGATAGGCTAGTGGCTGGGTTTAAGTGGACAACAATATCGACAATCGCGGTTTTTGCGTTTATCTGTGCTTAAAATATAACCTATATGTTTAAAAGATCATTTTTCAAATTCTGATTCCATTGCAAAATACCTTTTCAGGGACGAAAAAGATTTAAGTGTGGGGATATTTGATGTGGTTTAAAATATACATAATATTATATTAATATTTCCCATGCTTTTAAGTATTTTGAGTTAGGTTTTTATTGAATAGATTTATATTTGACTCATATTTGAATTATAAAGGTCTCATTAGACAATGAGCAAAAAATGAATACTTTCTACAAATCTACGCATTTTATATACACTATGTTTTATATTAGTTATAATATAAATACATCGACATTGTTATAAATTATATTATAGTTAAGCGGTGTTTAATTTGAGTTGGTTATTATGAAAATTCGTTAAAATGGCGTGACTATGAAAATAAAGAGTTAAACTATATGTTGATATACATGAATTAGGTCCACCATATTTTCATATAATTGATATGAGGCATTCTTAAAACATCTTTTGAGCATGAAAAGGAAAATATATAAAAGAAAAGAAAAGAAAAGAGAATATATGATATCCTGAATACATAACGTAATCACTCATAATAAGTGTTCTATTTTGTAGTCAAAAGTGAGTGCTTGGAAAGAGACTTCATAAATAAATTGGTGGACTAAATATGGGCTCACGTCGGTTTAGTCTGTTAAATGGAGAATGTAATTTATATGAACTCAAGTGGGCTGGGTTACGGAGTTTGTACGAGAAGTCGGTGACGTCTGAAGTATTAATAGGACTTTTTGGTGAACAAAGGAACGGGATTCCAATCAAGTGGGGCGCCACCCCTGGTGGTGGTAGTTTGGGCAAATTAAAAAGTCACGCAAGTGGCAGAGTCATCTGTTGGTGAGTTTTGGTTTGGAATTTGGAAGCAAGCACGTCAAAGTCCACGGCCAAAAATCTTAAAAAAGCAAGCACGCAGGTCTACAATTTCACGGCTCAAGAAAGAAAAAAGTAAATCATATTTATTTCTTTTTATGATGAACTGTAATATATATTTTATCTTTGTTTCATTCGTAAATATGATTGGCTTAATGTTTATACTGCCTGGGTTTGGATGATTACTTTGTAGACTCGTTTTATTTTTGGTTTTGGATTTATTTATTGATTGGTTAATGTTTTGGTATAGTTTTTATTTTATTCGGTTGTGATGCATATGCGTATTTGGTATTAATTTATAATCAGTTTTTGTTCCATATGCATCTTTGTGAATGTATTTCATGTATGGATGCGTATTAGGTTACTTACTGTGTGTTTGTAACTAGTTTATGGTTTATACTCGACTTATACCATAGGAACGATAATTGAGAGTTTAGAGATTCCTTATATTCTGTCACTTGAAAGACCGGGAGGTAATTAAATGTCGTTTGTTTTGGTCTTTTGCGGGTTTGGGTAGTGATTGGACGAGAGTGAATTACCCTAGACTTCTTTAAATTCTTTATAGCCGAATTATAACCGAATTCAATAAGAATACCCCTTTACGCCATAGGGTGTTTTGTGATTAGAGAGACCGGGAGGTGATCTGAACCATTTAACCGTTGAGCTTTACATGATATTTTGGGTTCTTAGGTGTTGTTACTGAGACTGGGAGGTGATATAGCGTACATTAGTTATCCTTTAGTGTCATATTTTTAGAACCCAATTACCAGTCATAAATCCAATTCCGTGAGTTTACGAGTTGACTAGTAGGATTCCTTGCCTAGGTAGTTGTTCTCCTTATTTGAGTTCTTAACCGATTTGTTCGTGTTAGTTTTAGTTTAAATTTTATTTATTTTATAGTTAATAATTAAACAAAAACAAAAATCAATTTTATCAATTTATTTAAATTATTAGTCAGAGTCTAGTTTAGGTGTCGCTAGTGTCCTTTGGGTTCGATATCCGGACTTCGTTAGGCTTTACTACAGTCGATAGGTACACTTTCCTGTCTAGTGGTCTAGCATTCAGATAGTCTAGATATATAAATTTAAAACTAGAGTGTCTAAGTTAGGTTAGGTTCTTTAATAGACCGTTTCGTACATCAATCAATATCAATAACAGAAAGAAGCCAAAGGAAACTTTTTCTAATGATCAATTCATTCTTGTATACCCTTTTTTCTCCAATCAGGAATTATTTGATATTGATGAAGTTGAAACTGTTGAAGAATATGAGAGGAGACAGACAAGATATAAAGGAAACATGGATGAGTAACCAATCAAGATGGAGAAAGTAATCTTTGTGAAAGAAAAGGTGGAAAGGAAAGATATCAAGATTGAAGAGTTTGTGCATTTTTCTATTGATTTTGATGGTCTCAAATCTCAGAAGACCATTGGTATTGAACCACCAACACCAAGTGAGAGGTTCAAGAAAGGAAAGTCACATCAAAGTTTCAAAGTAAAAGTATGGTGCAAGAAATGTGATGTGAATGGTCACCACACAGATTCCTGCCATGAAAGGTTTACATACAAACCAGTTTTTGTTCCAAATGAAACCAAGTTTGGACAAGATTTTGGTATGTATAAGAAGAAGTGTGATGAATACTTACGTAAAGGGAAGAAATGTGAGGAAGTAGAAGCAAAGGTGAAAGCTCAAAAGCTGCGAAGAATAAAAAAGTTATTGTGGTAGTCGAAGTAAAGATGAAAAGAACTACAGTACATCATGTAAAAAGAAACAATTCTCGCAACAAACCTGAAGTTATCGAGAAAAAAGGAAAAACAACCTATCAGGATCGTTCCAAGAAGTGATTCAATATCAGTAAAGTTTGATGATTCTGAAAAATACTAAGAAATGGACAGAAAAGTGTTAACGGTGTGTTCTCTTGGAAGAAGTAAAGAGAACTTAATGGTGATGAAAAGTTTCTTATGAGACATGGATTTGAACCACACGATTTTCTACGGAAACCAAGGAGTGAGGTTCAAATGTCAAGAGAAACAGATGTGAGAGATGAAAGAAATGAAAAGGATTATGTGGTACCAGAGTGCAAAAGCATAATTCCATATGTGAAAAGCCAAAGCCCAATTGATAGTGGCTATGAATCAGATGAATCTGATACTTGTGAAGTAGTTTATGAAGAGGCTAAGCCTATTCCCAACTCTAATGTAACATTTTTCCATGTCACTGGTGATTTTCAAGTTGATTCAGCTTGCATTTCATTGCCAAACTGATCATTTTATTTAATATATGCTGGGAAAGTCAACACCAGTCAACGAAGTATGGTATATGGACAGTAGATGTTCCAGGCACCTGACATGTGACAATAGGTCACTAGTGAACTATGAAGAGAAGTTTGAAGGCCCAGTTGCATTTGGGAGTGATGAGAATGGATGAAAGATTGTAGGCAAAGGAATATTAACTAATGGAAAAGTCACTTTTGATAATATCTTTTATGTGGAAGGATTACAATATAACCATTTGAGCATCTCACAAATGTGTGATAAAGGTTATACGGTTCGGTTTGATGAGACTCACTATCTTATTCTCAAACCGGACATTGTGATTCCTCCAGATATGATTATGATGATGGCTCCAAGGAATGGCAATTTGTACGAATTGAATATAAAAGATGTTGTTTGAAGGGGAGGTACCTGTTTTGTATCCAAGGCCACTAAAAGTAATCCAAATTGTGGCACATGAAGCTTTGTCATGTAAACTTAAAGAACATGAACAGACTTGTGAAGGGTGAGCATGTAATTGGTTTACCCACAAGAGAGTTCAAACTTGATGACAAATGAATTTCAAGTCATAAAGGTAAGCAAAGTCATCTCACAAAACAAAACTCATAAGCTCAATTGATCAAGTGATTGAAATGCTTCATATGGATATTTATGGTCCTGTGAGTGTACCAAGAATTGGTAAAAAGAGATATTGTTTGGTGATCATAGATGATTTTTCAAGATTTACTTGGGTTTATTTCCTAAGTACCAATGATGAAGCTACTGAGTTGATTAAAGGCTGTGTAACAAGGATTAAGAACCAGTTGGATGCAAGGGTGAAGATAATGAGAAGTGATAATGGGACTGAGTTCACGAATGGAGTAATGGAAGAGTTTTGCAATGAGCAGGGAATTATTCAACAGCTCTCTGCTCATAGAACTCCTGAACAGAATGGGGTTGCAGAAAGAAGGAATAGAACAGTTATTGAAGCTGCAAGGACCATGTTAGCAGATGCTTTCTTGCCTGTTACATTTTGGACAGAAGCTATCAATACTGCTTGCTATGTTCAGAATAGGGTCCTTCTCAATAAAAGTCAAGACAAGACTCCTTATGAGATTTTGTTTAAAAAAAGCCCAACATCAAGTTTTTCAAGCATTTTGGATGCAAATGTTCACTGTTGAATACCAATGATTATCTCAACAAGTTTCAATCAAAATCCTTGGATTGCTTCTTTATTGGATATTCAACACACTAAAAAACCTAAAGATTCTACGTAAAAGACCATTTGAGTGTAACTGAATCTTCTGATGTTGTGTTTAATGAGAATCAGTTCAATACTGTTGATGGAGCAGCATGGTTGTTTGATCTTGAGAAGTTAATCAAGTCCTTCAAGATTTATCCTGAGGATTTTGATGAAACATTATACAAAACCAGTGTGCATATGGAAGAATCCCTCAACTGCTCAAAATGAACAAGTCCATGATCAAGTTCAAGATCAATACCAAGGTCTCAATCAAGAACAAGATCAAGAACATGGTAACCAAGACAATCAAGAGAATCAAGATGATCATGTCTTGAATGAGGATGATCCTAGCAACCAAAATGAAATTCAGACACAAGCTAGAAGAGAAGAAAGATTTGAACAATTGTTTCAAAGCTTGAATATGGGAAACAATGATGCTTCTACTTCACAACAGAATAATGAATAAGCACTTGAATTTTATGATGCAACAACTGATTTTATCATTGATGAACCTGATCTTAATGACACAAATCTTGATTTTACTATATCTACTGATGTGATTGTTCAATCTTCTTATGTTGAAAAGAATCATCCACCTGAGAACATCATTGGATACATAAATGAAAGAGCAACAAGAAGTGTTTCTGAACCTACACACATTTGTTTGTACTTATGCTTTCTATCCCAAATAAAACCCAAGAACATTGTTCAAGCATTGAAAGACAATAGTTGGGTAGAAGCTATGCAAGAGGAGTTGGCTAAATTCATAGATATGCAAGAGTGGGAACTTGTGGATAAGCCAAGAAATAGATATGCCATTGGAACCAAATGGGTTTCAGAAACAAGAGAGATGAAAGGGGGATTGTGATCAAGAACAGAGCAAGACTTGTTGCATTGGGATGCTTACCAGAAGAAGGGATTGGCTTTGAGGAAGTCTTTGCACCAGTTGCAAGACTTGAAGCTATAAGAATTTTCTTAGCTTATGCTGCCTCAAAGAATATAGGAGTATTCCAATTGGATGTCAAATCTACATTTTTGAATGGAAAAATAGAGGAGGAGGTGTATGTGACTCAACCACCAGGATTTGAGTACCCTGATTATCCTAATAGAGTGTATAAGTTAAAAAAAGCTTTGTATGGACTACATCAAGCTCCAAGAGCTTGGTATGATGAGTTATCAAGTCATCTGCTTGATAATCGTTTCCAAAGGGGAGCTATTGACAAGACCCTCTTCTATAAGAAAAGAGGAAAAGATTTGCTGCTGTTACCAGTCTATGTTGATGATATTATTTTTGGTTCAACTAATGAACAAATGTGTATGGGGTTTGAAGAAGTGATGAAGTCCAAGCAGAGCACGAGCTCTATGGGAGAAATGAACTTCTTTCTTGGACTTCAAGTTCAACAGAAGGCTGATGGAATTTTCATATACCAGTCTAAGAATGTGCAAGACATATTGAATAAGTTCAAGTGCCATGACCTCAAAACTGCTTCAACTCCTATGGATACTCGTGAAAAAATGATTGCAGATAAAAAGGGGGAGCTTGTAGATGAACATGAATACAGAGCAAAGATTGGATCTCTGATATATCTGACTGCTTCAAGGCTAGGCATCATGTTTTCTGTGTGTGTTTGTGCAAGATTCCAATCAAGTCCAAGGTCTCTCATATGACTGTTGTCAGGAGGATCTTTAGATATTTTAAAGGAAAACCTGATCTGGGAATTTGGTACCCAAAGAACCAATCCTTTGATCTAATTTCTTATACTGACAGTGACTATGATGGATGTAATATGAGCAGAAAGTCCACTTCTGGAGGTTGTTAATTTTTGGGTGATAGACTAGTGTCCTGGCAGTGCAAGAAACAGACTACAGTGTCCATCTCAACTACAGAACTTGAGTATATTGCTGCATCTGCATGTTGTTCACAAGTTCTCTAGACTCGGAACCAGATGCTGGATTATGGTTTGAGTTTTCTAAACACCCTTATTTTCATTGATAACACTGCTGCATCATTTATTGTTAAGAACCCAGTACAACATTCCAAGACCAAGCACATTGAAATCAGACATCATTTTATTAAGGATTGTAGTGAAAAAGGTCTAATTGAAGTAAAAAGAGTTGACACAAGTGACAATTTGGCTGACTTATTCATCAAGCCACTTGATAGAACCAGGTTCAACTTTCTTCAGAAAGCCCTGGGAATGTTCAACTCTAATGATGTCTGATTGATGATGTGTGCTTGTTGTGCAAACTGACTATCTTTTAAAAGTCTTGTTGAATGTTTGTTTGATTGATGTGTGAATATGTGATTAATGTTTGCTGATATGTGATTTGAATGACTATTTGTGTGTATCTTAGGTGTCTTTGATGCTTAAGATAATTATCAGTGAATGTGCGATGTCAGGATAAGTGTTTGATTTGATCAATATGTATGTGCTTTTCTGATATCTTGATTTGTGAATTATCTGATATAATGATGTTATTAGGATATGCTAGACTATGCATTTTATGATGTCTACTTGTTTAGATAATGTCATTTATATTGAGATTTGAATATGTGTTTTAAATATGCTTCAAAATGTTTTGTCAAAATGTGTTTTTGTGACAAAATTGGCTGCTCAAATGAACTTTATAAAAAATATTTTTCTCAAAACACTTTTGTTAAAACAGAGCAAATTTATTCGTGTTGAGACATGATAAGATTATTCAGTTCAAGCTGTGTAGAAACTTAAAAGGTTGAAAGTGAAAATTGATCCAACCTTTGGGAAATGATATTACAGTGGTTATTTCTGCAAATCCTATGGATTTAATAGGCTCAAAAAACAGTTAGTACAATCATTATCATGTATGGTTGCTTTCCATGATGTGTAAAATCTGAGGTGTTATAAACATATTGAAAATGCTAAACTTTATGTGGTGATACATTGTTTTCTATGCATGTTCCAATATACATTTTTCGCATCAAAGGCAGAAAAGTGATTATCCAGTCATACACGAGCCCGTTGGTATTTGGTCAGCTAAAATGAAGTATCTTATTGAGAATGACAAAGAACAAATGTGAACTAAATTATTTTTATATATTCGTTCAACCAAAAGTTGATAAATGTTCACCAATTTTTATGAAAAATGCAAACATGAGGGTTAATTCTAGAACTACAGGGGTGGAGGCAATCATATAAGTCCTTTAAGCAAACCAAATGAAAGGCCTGTAAGTCTGACTTGCATGGCATGTAAGTCCAACGTTCAACCTCACATATGTTTGTAAATTTGAAAAGAAAATTGTAAATCTTTTAAACTGTTATGTCATTAACACTAGTTCAAAATCGGCTTTTAGTAACATACACCCCGTCAGGTCAATTCGTGTAACACCCCGTAACCGCAACGGAAACGTAAACGGGATGCAACATACACCTCTGATATCAACCACATTGTTTATAAAGAAAACTGAATACATTAATATACTTCAAATTACATTATCTCTTATTTCATTACCATCTAGGTGATACACACATCATACAATACAATACAATACATAATTCTATTTAATATAATGTATCATAACATCCCACACGCAAATCTTACACACATCAAGCACTTAGCACGTAAGCAATCACTTCATCTTAATTGTACCTGAAAAGCATGTGAGAAAACGGGTCAACTACGAATAGTTGGTGAGTTTCACAATTCGAGTAAACCATGATAAATCATTTTCAAAATATAATATTATCGATGTAATTATGCGGAGCCCACAAGTGAAACCTCTGACTATCCAAACACAACCCCCGTGGCATACTCCGCCCACGGACCTGCCCTAAACCACTATGCCTAACATTACATAGCAAAAATATATATAACAACAAAATAGACATGTGCAACTGGCTGGGAAACATCAGCAAATCCATGCCGGACCAGTTGGGTTTGTCAGACCAATAGTACTATCCACACTCTACCGGCTTTCAGTTAATCACTCGTGTTCCGGGGCCTTAGAATGTTAGCAACTCTGACAATTACCATCTTAGTACATTTCCGTACGATTCCCGTACAATAAAAAAAATATATAAATCCACGCAAATCCATGCGTTCAGTATGTACTTAAACATTTCAGTAGTAACATGCTTCCACCCCGAGAAAATATTTAAAAACAATTCAGAAAAAGGGTCTTGTGAAACTCACCTTAGCACATGCAAGCAGGTAACAACAGTCATTATCAGTTAACACGTCCAATCTGTAATATGATCCCTACGATCGTTATTATACAATTATAGTTTATATAATCTTTAACCGTGTTAACCGGTACATCTGGGGACACTGTTAACCCAGTACTGTACCCGTTCCGGGGGCAATGTTAACCCAGAAACACTTCTAGGGACATCTGGGGACACTGTTAACCCAGTACTGTACCCATTCCGGGGGCAATGTTAACCCAGAAACACTTCTAGGGACTCAGATTGTGATATCGTTTAGAGTTCACTAGTCAAAATTTCTATTAGTCGTTTTTCCCGTTTTGCGTGCCTAGCACGGTTATCCATTTTTACGTTCAAAAATGAGTTTGGTCACACACGACCCGAAAATAGTTGTTGGATGATAATTTAATTAAAGTTGTGAAATTAGAGCTCGGTTTAGACGCCCCGATTGGCCGCGGGACCCGTTTCCGTCTTTAGTGCACCGGAAACTGTTTTATCGGATAAAATTACTCAAATCATCCGAATTATTTTCGGATGATTTATTTTTACTTGTTTAACTCAATTATATGAAAATAGTCCATTTTTAGGGTTTTTATACACCGGTCAGCTCGTTTAGGCGAACTTTACCGGTTTACGCGTTTTAAACTTTAAAAGTTTGTGTTTGCACAAATAATTATCCGTTTAATCTCGGATCTTGAAATTTTGCACAAATCACTTTTTGACAGTGGGGAATTTTATAAAAATATTTCCAGAATTAATTTTTATATTTAAAATTTATTTATCTATTTTTAAACACCATTTAAACACTAAATATGTCGTAAATACCAAACGACCTTAGAAAAATCACAAATTTTTCCTGGATGACCTCTGCCATCCACATAGTCCCCTGTAATTTTTCCAGAACCAAAAATCTTTTTTTACATGCCATTTTCACTAAAACCGAGCTAGAAAACCCTAGAACTCGTTTAACCGAAAAGCCTACTTAGAGTTCTCCAACGGACCTAAAATTTTGTGTGTGCCTTTTTCATGATATTTAGCTATTTTTCACCATTTTTGGCCAAAACCGAGCATTAAATTCACCAAATATTCATCCTTTGTCTAAAAATTACCAAAATTTCACAGAACTCATATTTTCATATATCTAACACCTCTATAAAATTTCATGACCTAACTCTAAACCATCCACAATCTGTACAAATATCCATAACCGAACATAAACCGAATATACCTTTTGTTTTCCGCCACTACAAGCTACACACTCGTCTTTCCGCCTTATCTACCACTAAATACAGAATCTACAACCAACATACCACAATACCAAGCAAGTTACACTCACAATCAAGCCTCTTACACTATAGTTTCGGTTATTGTTTCAAAACTAAAGTTTAAACCGTAAAAATTCGTTTTTAGTTCGTTCAACTCCTTTCTTGGACCAAGATCCCTTGTATAACCCGTATACATCACTTGATCATGCAAGAATCGGTTTTCATCTTTGAAACCTCATTTTCTTGCAAATAAACTCAAGAAACGAAGATGAACACGTACATAACTCGATTTTTACCTCGGTTTTCTTGCTAAAAATCTCGGGTTTTCGATCATGAAGTCGAGAGAGAAGGAAGATCTTGAAGATTTGTTGTTAAAAAAAATAACAAGGCAATGGGGTAAACCCCTTAATGCCGATCGGAAATCCAAGGGGGGTGGGGTGGGACCCACCTCTCCATTCTTAGCCACATGTTTGGATTCTCGAAATCCGGATAATGTTTTGGATAATCTGGTTCAATTCGTTTTTCGGTTAAATGTCTAATTCGGCTTAAAACGAGGCTAAAACGGTCGTTTTCGGCTTAAAAATGAAATTTATATAAAACCGATTTAAAAACTTTAAAAACTTAAACCATGACATTTATTAACTTAAAACATCATATTATTAATAATTGTGCATCTTTTTCGGCTTGATCGATCGTCTCTTGCTTGGTTTGGTATTAAAGGTTTCGTTTAACGTACCGACGTACCATTAAATCGAAAATTCTTTTTCTGTGCTTTAATTCACTTATCCCGAAGCTTTAATACGTCGTAAACATCACTAAATACCATAAATATCGTCTATAATTGAACCCTCGATTCGTTCGGGTTTCAATAACTATCGATCGATTAATCGCATGTTCAATACGATGAATTATATATTCACGTACAATCAATACAGTGAACCATGTATTCTCGTATAATTACTATGGTAATTCATGTACCCGACATTAAATATAACGTAACTATTGTCTACCGGTTAGGGTATACCTGGTTTCGTCGGAATCGTTACAATTCGACACTTTCAAAGAAAAGTGTCACCGTATGTATGCCTGAAAATTCCTGGAATGTTTTGGTGACGATTTCAGCAGGCTTTTGTGACTATTGCGTAGAGAATCACCTCTTTAGTCACACTAATAATAACGTATGTCACAAATATTAGTGATGTTTAATCGGAATGTGACCAAATGTCATTATTTGGTCACGTTTTTCTTTTGTCACAAATGTAATTTTTTTTGTGATACCATAGATAAACATATGGTCCCATATGGCAATTGTTTGTGTCACTATGTAATGGCGCACATTCAGTGACGTAACTTAACTATGAGTAAATGTAATTTACAATGACAGTAAACATTTGTTTATGTGACGTAAAGTTTATGTTTCTTAATCACGCTAATTAATTGTGTTACCATTTGTTAAAGTTTATGGTGACAGTGGCAATTACAATGTGTCACTAACAATAACTAATAGTCATGGCAAATGTAACAAATGGTCAGCTTCCATTTTATTATGTGTCACTAAATATTTAAACCAATGAAATAGTTATTGTGTATAAGAACTTTATGGTCACAGCTCGATTATTGATGTGTGACAAATTATATATTATGGTCATGGTTAATGGAAAGAAACATGTGACTAGAATTGCAATTTGGTGATTGTTCACTTTATTAGGTGTGACTAACGGTTAATACTAAGAAAACATTAGTAGATTCTAAGTAGTTTATAGTCACAGTTCATTTTAGTAGGTGTGATTAAAATTTTTAATACTAAGGAAATGTTATTGAGGTATAAGTATTTATTTGTCACATCTCCAATTCGTATCTGTGATAAAATATATATTATGGTGATGGTAAATGCATACAATTTGTGACAAGAAGTAACATATGCTAATTGTTCACTCTAAATGTTCAATAGAATATCATCGTTATTGATGTATAATTACTTTTTAGTCACATCTCCAATTTAGATGTGTGACAAAATATATATTATGGTGATGGTAAATGCATACAGTTTGCGACTAGAAGTAAAATTTGCTAATTGTTCACTTTGTTAGGTGTGACTAAAAGTTCAATAGACAATCATCGTTATGATGTATAATTACTTTTTGGTCACATCTTGAATATGGATGTGTAACAAATTATATATTATGTTAATGGTAAGTGCATACAATATGTGACTAGAAGTGACCTATGTTAAATGTTCACTTTGTTAGGTGTGACTAAATATTCATTACTAAGGAAATGTTAGTGAAGTGTAAATACTTTTTAGTCAACATGTTACCATTACATATTACATTCTTTTAAGGAAACGTTAGTGTTGTCTTAGTAGTTTATAGTCACAAAAAAAAAAATCTTCACAAAAGAGTGTGACCAAAGGTGTGTTAGGGTCATGTATTTATGTAACAATGTGACTAAAGGTTAAACAATAGTGACTCTAAAAATAATTTCTGACTTTATAGATCGGTGTTATCCAGATTATAATTTTTCATTTTATAAGGTGTGAAAAAATATTACTAATTAATTAGGTGTGATTATAGTGACATTTTTAATTTCAATGCGTGACTAAAGACTTTATTATGGTTTGCAATGGGCCATTTTGCTTAAAAGATGATTAATTGGGCCTTTTTTTCAAAACACGATAATTTGGTCCCATTTTTGTTCTAAACACGATTAAAAGCAGTTTGATTTATGAATAACCAGTGTATGCAACCCCGAGTTCGTCATCCTTTCTATTTGCGTTTTGCGTAATGAATGTAGTTAATAAATGAATGGTTATTAATTATACAATCTGTTATATGAATCCAATTTTGATTTTTTAAAGTTTGATCAAATTATTTGATATGTATGCATGTACTTTTGGATTTACCGAAACATTTATATTTACAATTCTATAGTATAGCGGAATTATATCATAAAGTAGTCATAACACATTCACTCTTAACATTCAGTACATTGATTATAACAATTAGAGTACAAACTGAATAACCGTCACGACTGTTACAAAAATCAACATGAAAAGCTATATATTTATTATAATAATCAGAGTATAAACTGAATAATCGTGCAAACTGAATAACCGTCACCATCCTAAACTTGATTTAGCCTAACTAATGATATAGTAGACCTAGGTCGTATTAAATTGAAAATTTGGATCTAATAAATTACACATGGATGTCTTGGCAGCACCCCAGGCAACCGAAGATCCGGTTTGTCGACCTTGGTCGAATCTATAATAATAATGATGTTGAATAAAATATTTACGGTAACACCATCATAGTTTCAGATCATCTATCCGAGATTTGGACATATGATATTATGAGAAATAATCCACCAACTCAAGTATATTAGATTTGAACTGAAATCTTGTGATCTTCCTTTAGTCCTTTCCTTGAACATCCATGACCAAATCAGCACTTTATCATCTTCCATGTCATCTTCCTCTACATCAGTAATCTTCATCTGTAACAACAAAATCAACACAGTTAACACACACAACAATGGATACACGCTGATGCTTCAAACTGTTTATAATCTAAATAGAACTTACAATTACACTCAGTTCCAGAGACTATCGTATACATGCATGTAATATAAAAACCAGCAGACTAACATTGATAGTTAACACTATGAGATAAAATCTAAACTTACATATATGAACAAAATAATGTGCAGGTGCCATTTTAAGTACAAAAAGATATAAATGCAAAGTTATTAATACTAAACAACCAGTTTGTCAGTCAGCATTGTAATACGTGACAAAGTAACTCCACTAGTATAAGACTAGTTTAGGTGTGACTAATACTAACCATTAGCAAACCAAAGTAATGAGTCAAACCAGTTCACCACAACAAAATTATTTGCAAACCCACTAACTGCCACATGTGACTATTTTATTGGACTTTTATTTAATTTGTTTCTCCTTTTCTTTACACATTAAGTAGTTTAAATATAACTTGTTTTTTTATAATAACTTTTAATAATTAAGTTTTTAAAAAAATCTAAAAACACAGTCTTGTTCAGTTTACTTTTGTGAACACACCGGTATGAATTTTAACTAAAACAGAGTTTATTAAAAAATATATTTTTTAATAAATAGTAAATATTGACCGGCAACAAGATGTTAAAAAACGGTTATATGACCAATAGAGAAGCTCACGTCGCTTTATAAAACGATTTGGTTGAGCATATATATATTTTTAAATTTTTATATATATTTTAAATTAAATATATTGTATATTTATATTTTTTTTATATTTCTAGTCACTTTCAATAAATAGACAGAAATTATAAATTGTATTTATTTAATAAACAAATAATTAAGGTTGTGTTGTCAAACTAGTGTGAAAAGTTGGGTTTGGTTTTGTTGGGTCGGTTGAAGAGAGAAAAAATAGTTTTATAATAAAAATTGATTTGAGTTTGTTTGTGAATGGGGATGGTATAGGAAATGTTAGTGAAATGAAAGTACTTTATAGTCACATCTCCAATTAATTTCTGTGAAAAATATATATTATGGTGATGTTAAATGCATACAATTTGTGACTAGAAGTAACATATGCTAATTGTTCGCTTTGTTAGGTGTGACTAAATGTTCAATAGACAATCATCGTTATTGATGTATAATTACTTTTTGGTCACATCTCCAGTTTGGATGTGTGACAAAATATATATTATGGTGATGGTAAATGCATACAATTTGTTATTAGGAGTAACATATGTTAATTGTTCACTTTGTTAGGTGTGACTAAATGTTCATTACTATGGAAATGTTAGTGCAGTGTAAGTACTTTTAATTAGTTAACATGTGACCATTACATTCTTTACATTCTTTATTGAAAGGTTAGTGTTGTCTTAGTAGTATATAGTGAGATTTTTAATTTTAATATGTGACAAAAGACTATATTATGTTTTTCAAAGGGCCATTTTGCTAAAAAGATGATTATTTGGGAATTTTTGTTTAAAACACGATATATAAGCACTTGTATCCAAGCGCCTTTTCGTCATCCCTGTCTCTACTCCCTAATCAGTTTCACAGGAATTCAAAATCATGGCGATATCCATCACGCTGCTATACCATGACGAAGGTATTTCGATCATGCTTTACATCCCAACCTAGGCAAACCAGAGAAGTTAGCTAGAATTCCAAGACGGTTTCGGGCATTAATAGTTAACCAAGATCAATGGGACAGATTTTCCGTGTATACACAATCCGAAAAATTCAAGGTATGGGTCGATCTTTTTATCATCATCAACATATATAATTTCATTATTTTTCATATTTTCATATAATTAAGAATTGACATATGTGAAATTTAATTTTCATGAAGGATTCGTCGGACATAAGTAACGAAGCTTGTGCGAAGTCGCGTTACAATCACCGGTTGGGAAAAGGTGGATATGCTACTCTTGAAGAAAAAATGGGAAATGTTTAATTCTTTAAATATTTCTTAAATAGATGCTTTGGACTTAAAAAAATATTATGTGATTTAATACTAATTCACTTTTTTTATAAATTATAACAAGCTTGCAAACAAGGAAGTTGAGAAAGATGTACCTCCATCCCGGTGTCCGATGTGGTATAAAGCCCGTCAAAACAAAGATGGTGAAATAGAAGATGAGGAGGTTAAAACCCTCGCACAACAACTAGTGAATTCTGGAGACTATCTTTAATTTATTCATATCTTCTTCCTAAAGTTGATTGATTTTACATATTATTTTGTGTAGCTGGAAAATGAAAAAAAAAATCAATGCTGGGGAGTTGAAGGTTGATCAAGGCGAGGATGCCATGACACTGGTCTTTGGCCACGAAAAACGTGGTTGCGTAAGACAGGTAGGAACTGGAGTAATGTCTTCTATATATCTTCAAGGTCCACGACGAGTTAGAGGATCGACGAAAGAACAAATAAAGGAGCTTCAAATTATGGTCCAATCAGAGAGAGACGAAAAGGAAAAAGAGAGAAAAGAAAGACAGAAACAAGGTGAAGAACTTATGTTGATGAAAAATGTGTTTGATAAACAACAAGCTGACATAAGAGCGTTACTATCTAGCCTTGCTATTCGGGGGATTCAGGTGGGGACAAAACCAAATCAACAGCAAGTAAGTGAATCTGTCTATAATATTTTTATAAATATAAATCAATTAATCCATTGCTAATCCATTGTACTCATGAAAAGCAGTCTCCGACTCATTCAAGTGGGTCCCAGAAGAATCAAACTGAACATTCGGTGGGTCAGAATGAATACATCGTTACTGATAATATACTTCAACTGAAACAATCCATAAAGGTTAACATAACTCTAGTAACTTATTATTTTATTTTAATATTATTTTGATTAATTTAATTCTATTATAACATTGTACTTTAAATATGAGTATTTGATCAGGGCAATGAGACTGGTCCTGGAAATCAGTCTCCAAGTCAAGCAGATGGATGCCAACTGAAAAAAACTACAACTTTGTCCGGTAAGAATAACTGAGCCACTTCTGCTACATGCAAAAGAAAACATTGTACACATGAGAAAATTAATCAAGTAAGTTATTCTTTGAATAATTCAGTAATTTACAATCTTCATTAATTAATTATGGGAATTATAAAATGTTATTTAGGAATCTTCCAAAACCGTCAAAAATAACGCGGAAGGCTCACCTGTGCCAGTAAATACTCCTTCACCAAAAGGAGAACAAGTATGTACTTTTCCAAATATGTCTTTGTATTTTTTTTCCTTATGATATAATGAAAAAAATTGTTATAGACTATCAAGTGTCGACTAGAAATTGTGTCAAAGAAAAACGTTGTCGCTTCTGGTAGGATTTACTTGTCCGAAGGTCTAAAAACCTGTCACAATGTTCCAGTCCAAGAGGACTGCTACAAAGTGTTGATTGACCGATCGATACAAGATGCAACATTTTTACCTCATGAAATACCTGATGCGCGAACATTCGGGGATGCGGTTGGCAGTTTTGTTCCTTGGCCGAAGAATCTTTGCATTATTGATGTGAGTTTCTGTAATTACTGTCTATAATTGTCTTTAAATTATTAAACTATTTCAAACAACTTAGGTGCTTTTTTCCTTTTTAAATGGTGTTGACACACGATGATCAACAAAATGAAATCAAAAGGTCAACCAATTCACAAACGGGACAACTACTAAACATGTTGATGGTCAGTAGCGGAATCAACCGAAAGATTCAAAGGTAAAAAAAAACACCTAAAACAAAAGGACCAGTAGAATATGCCAAGTTGAATAATATTAAATCGAAGTTCACCAGGAGTAGTACTAATGCAGCAGCTAAGCCGGCTTAATTAATTCAACTAGTGAGATTTCGATTAGGATGCATATTTGTAATTACCGCTGTTAAAAAATTTATATATATGTAGAAGAATTTCATTTTATTTTAATAATATTTTTGTATCGTTTCATTTATATATTATCCATTATTATACTTATTTCGCAAATGTCACTATATGTTAATTTCAATCAAATTCATGTGATTATAATTCATTTTTGGTCACATTTTTAATTATCGTGTTACTAAAAGGTTACATTTGGGTGATTATAAACTATATATAGTCACATTTTACTAATTAATTTGCGTCTAACATATATATATGGTCACATTCATTAAAGATAGTGTCACTACAAGTGTCAATAAAAAGTATATATTGGTAATTTTGTGTTAACAATTGTGTGATAACTAAGTACATATAATCACTCCTACATAAATATTTGTGTCTACATCCCATAGACAGTCACAGTCTTTAGAAAAGACTATGACTAGAAATATGTTATATGGTATGTCACTAAAGGGAAATGTAACAACAAATATTCAAAGATAGTGTCACTGAAGGATACACAACAGTGACACTTAAAATAAGAAATTTCACTAGATGGTATGTGATAGTCACAACTTAGATTAACAGTTGTGTAATACCTAACTACATATAGTCACACTGTTTAAAATTATTTGTCACTAAATTACATAAAAACTCACATTTTATTAATAATAGTGTGACAACAAGTGTGTTAAGGTCATGTAACTACGTAATATATGTCACTAGATGAAAATGTAACAACAAATTTTCAAACTTAGTGTGACTAATGATACACAACAGTTACACTAAAATAAGACTAGTTTATATTAAATGTTTTAGGTCAAATTTTTATTTATGTTATGTCACAAGAAGGTATGTAATAGTCACAACTTAGATTAACAACTTGGTTTCCAATTGTGATCAAATACCAACCAATAGTCACAATCAAAAAATGATTTGTGTCTCTAAAACCTAAATAAGAGGCACACTGAACATAGTTTAATGTGACCAATGTTTAGCAAAACGTCACATTGAAAAAAAATTCATGTGACCAATTGTTGATTTATTGCCGGTAACAAAAAAAACATGATGGCCTCTGGGTCGATGTCAGGAATAAACGGTAACTCCTGACCGTTATACTGTATGAAACGTGGCATCCTCTACTGAATATGGCGATGCGGCTCGGGCTCTCCCCGAGGAGCCGCGACGGGGCCACAACGGCCCCCGCCTTCAGGCCCCTGCCTCTTGCGCCCGGCGGCGCGGGACATATCTGCAAAATCAAACATTTAAGTTAGATATGTCAATAGTGACTGTGGCGACGACCATATAGCATTTCGGTCGCGATCGTCCCACATAATAAAATAACATTAAAATAATAAAGAAAATAAAGACGAAAAATTCGAGGACACCCTGTACGTATTTCTAAAAACCAAATTGTCCCAAGAAACGGTTCAATCAATTTTCAATTTTAATCCAACCCAATACGCAACCCCACAACTAGACTAACAAAATCAAAGACATACTCGACTCGACTATTAACATATAGACGATTATCAATAAACTGACACGAACAAAATAAACAACTGACAGACTTTCTCGAATAACATGCAAACCAGACAAATAAATATATGAAATGTCGGCAAAACAAGTTATGTGACCAATGGGGTTTAGGATATTACAGATTAACAAAATAATAATAAAATAGTAATATGTCAAGTTAAAAAATAACGTTTAATATCGAACCCTCACTATCATTAAATTAATAATAAAATAATGATTTAAAATCTTTGAACTTAAAAAGCCGACTAGTCACAAAGTATGTTTAACAAAACCCGACCACATCACATTATAACTACACAACCAAATCACCAAGCAAACCCGGCAAACAAATAAGTTTCGAATTCCCCGACAAAAAGATAACCCACCCGAACTTACTTCCTAATCCAAGAACCACTCAAAGAATCATAACGGCCTACAAACCCATACCCCGTAATTACATCAACTCGGCATAATAAAATAATATTAAAATACATACATCGAGATCGGACTACGAACTAGAAAACGGAATAATAATGGCAGTGGCGGTGGACAGCGATGGAATGGTGGACGGCACTGATGATTGGGGATAGTGTAAAGCGGTGGTGACTGGTGACGGTGACTGATTAGGGTGATTTATGGTGTTGGTGGTGTTACGGAATTCGATATGGGGGTGATTGGTGATGGTAATGGTGACCGGTATGATGGATTACGGTGGTGATCAGTGGTTGTGGTGATGGAGGTGATGTCGCCGGTGAATAATAGTGGTGATTGGTGAACGGTGATGGGTGTGGACAATGGTGATGATGACATGTGATGATGTTGTAAGATGGTGGTGGTCGTCGGAGTGGTGATATAGTGAATAATGGTGGTGACAGAGAGAAAAGATGAAGAAGATGAAGAAGGAAGAAGAAGAGACAATTTATAATTAAAATTTTTTTCGGATCTTTTTAGCCCATCGTGATACGCGATGGGTAAACTGATAGACCATCGCGTATCGTCACCCAAATTACGTAATTAAGGTTTGGAAGGGGTTGCGATACGCGATGGGGTAAGGTGTGGCATCATCTCGTATCACGATGACGTCACTTATGTCTGGGATCCTCCTCCATCGTGATACGCGATGGAGATTTAACAAAGCCCATCGCGTATGGCGATAGGACTTGTTAACATAAAGTTTTGCTCCAAATGGGTCCAGACGTTTTCCGACACGGCCACTTTTCGGCATCCCGAAATCACCTTGAAAACGTTTCCGAACTCAAAACATACTTTTCGTCCCTGGAAGGACGTGTAATTGACCAAACTCTTACCAAACTTCAAGAACTTCTAACTCTTAAAACAAGCTTCCCCACACTTAATACAAGACTCAACAAATTGAAAACAAACTGGACATACACTTACAAACCCCTGGTTGCCTCTCGTAAGCGCTGAATTTAATGTCTAAAGTTAGACAGTGCCTTGAACTCTTAGTTGTCTTCATAAACCGGTGAAGTCACAATGAAACTAATTGATTCATTGTCCATCTCATGAATATCCTTCATTTCCAACTATGGCTTCAATCTATGGCCATTTACCACTTGCTTCACATGATCATCAAAATCCTCAATCTCGTACTGACCATGGTTTCCCATTCTAACAACCAAATACGGGCTCATCCACTTACTTTTCAACTTACCCGGGAAGAGTTTCATCCACGTGTTGTATAACCAAACTTTTTGTCCAACCTTAAAGTTATTCAACGGGATATTTGCATCATGAAACTTCTTCATATTTGCCTTGTAAGCGGATTGACAATCGTACGCCTCGTCTCTCAACTCTTAAATCTCACACAAAGCTAACTTCCTTGCCTTACCTGCATCATCATAATCCATATTATCCTATTTAGTAGCCCAAAATGCTTTTTATGTAATATCTACGGTAAATGGCAAACCTTTCCATACACAAGTCTATAAGTAGTGGTTCTAATTGGCGTTTTATACGCGGTTCGGTAGGCCCATAGAGCATCGGTCAAATTGGTTGACCAATCCGTTCGGTCCGTCCGGACAGTTTTCTATAAAATTTGTTTGATTTGCCTATTAGAAACCTCCACTTGTCCACTCCTTTGTGGATGGTAAGGAGTTGCAGTCCTATGATCAACATCATATCGTTTAAGCAATTTTCCAAATTTAAAGATTTTGAAATGAGACCCCCCATCACTTATGATGGTTTTGGGGACTCCAAATCTAAAATATATGTTACTTTGAACAAAATTGCAAAACGACCGTGTGATCATTCGATCCCCCAAACATCAAAAATGTCAACTACTAGGATTGGGTTCAAGGATATCTCATCCCTCTTAGAAATGCTCCCGAGTTGATGACACTTTAAACAGTGTGTCGCAAACTCGTGAGCATCTCTAAACAATGATGGCCAAAAGAAGCCACTCGTAAGGACTTTTCTAGCAGTGTTCTGGCCACTAAAGTAACCCCCACACACAGAGGAATGTGCGTGTTCCAACACCGATCTGACATCCTCCTCGGGTATGCATCGTCTGATCATCTGATTTGTACCAATCTTGAATAGGTCCGGGTCATCCCAAATGTACTGTTTGGCCTGTGACAACAAATGTTTCTTATTTCACCTTGGCCAATGCTTCGGTAGGTCATCTGAAATTTTATAATTAACCATATGAGCAAACCATGGATTTTGTGAGACTGCCAAAATATGTTCATCCAGGAAAGACTCGTTAACCGGCCCATCCTTGTCTCTATCTTCCACCATTATTCGGGACAAGTGATATGCAACAACATTTTCACTTCCTTTCTTGTCCGGAATCTCTAGATCGAATTCCTGCAGTAGCAATACCCATCTTATAAGCCTCGGTTTTGCATCCTTTTTTTCCATGAGGTACCTAACCGCAGAGTGGTCAGAATAAATGATTACTTTACTTCCCCAAATATAAGATCTGGATTTATCTAGAGCATATACTATTGCTAGTAACTCTTTTTCGGTTATTGTGTAATTCAATTGTGCATCCGATAGAGTTTTACTCGCATAGTATATGGCAACAGGTTTCTTGTAAATCCGTGGACCCAAAACAGCCCCGACCGCATAATAACTTGCCTCACACATTATTTTAAAAGGAAATTCCATTCGGGTGATTGCAAGATCAAGGCTTAAACCAATTTCAACTTCAAAATGTCAAAGGCCTTAGCACATTTATCATTAAAGTCAACGGGGCATCCTTAAGCAATAAATTACATAAGGATTTTCTAATATCACTAAAACCCTTAATGAACCGTCTAAAAAACCTGGCATGCCCCAAAAATTATATAATGCCCTTGACATTCGTGGGATGAGGTAGAGTGGAAATAACTTGAACCTTAGCTCGGTCCACCTCAATCCGGCGACTCGACACAACTTGGCCCAAAACAATCCCTTCTTGGACCATAAAATGGCTCTTCTCCCAACTAAGAACCAAGTTCGTTTCAACACATCTTTTCAAAACTCTTTCCAGTTGATTTAAAAATGACTAAAAAGATGTGCCGAAAATCGAAAAGTCATCCATGAAAATTTCTAAAGACTCCACCACCATGTTGGAAAAAATACCCATCATGCAACTTTGAAAGGTGGCGGGGGTGTTACATAGCCCGAATGGCATTCGCCTAAACGCGAATGTGCCATACGGGCACATAAACGTCGTCTTCTCCTGATCCTCAGAATGAATAGCTATCTGGTTATACTTGGAATACCCATTTAAAAAAACAATAAATTTTTGACCAGATAGCTTTTTGACAATTTTATCGATAAACAGAAGCGGAAAGTGATCTTTCGATGTTTCCGCGTTCAGCTTTTGATAATAAATACAAATGCGCCACCCGGTTATCCGCCGAGTGGCGACCTCGTTACCTGTGTCGTTCTTGACGACCTGAATGCCCCCTTTTTCGGTACTGTTTGTGTCGGGCTTACCCACGTGCTGTATGAGATGGCAAATATAATACCAACAACCAAAAATTTTCGCTGAGCATCGTGTGCGGATCTGTTAATATCTTGTGCATCATAATTGAAGGACTGATTCCCTTCAAATCCGCTATTGTCCACCCTGTTGCTTCCTTGTTTTCAACCAGCACCGCCATCAAAATATTTTTCTTGATCAACAGATAAATTAGAAGCTATAATAACAGGAAAAGTTTCATTCTTACCAAGTAAAGTATATTTCAAAAGCTTTGGAAACTCTTTCAGTTCCACTTTTGGTGCCTCGTGCAGTGACGGTTTCAACCCGGTGTTGAATCTCTCGGGAAGTGGTTCCACCTGAACTTACCATGGTGGATAGTATCCTTGCACAGCTGAAATCTCTAGCTGCCTCTCCTCTTCTTCCAGCAACTTGTCTGTTTCCACCTGTAACATGTCAAACAAAAAACATGTCTCCGTTGTGCCATCCGTGCTGACGATAGCACGATGCACTCGTCAATGACATCAGCCATGAAGCACTTGTCATCGACCGGAGAATTATTTCCATGTGTGAAAACGTTAATCCTCAACTTACGGTTACCAAATGCCATGTCAACGATACCATTTCTACAGTTGATGTTGGCATTTGCGGTGGTTGAAAATGGTCTACCGAGGATAACCATGCGCTGTTTGGTCCTTTCACCTGAAACATAATCGAGGACTAGAAAGTCTACTAGAAATAGAAATCTTCCACCTTGACGATAACATCAGTCAGTATCCCTCGAGAAAGTTTTGGTTTCTGGTCAGCTAAGACAACTGTGGTAGCGGCTGCCCGAAGCTGACCAAAATCATACTGATCGTACAGACTTCCCGAGAGAATACTAATGCTAGCTCCAAGATCTAGAAGCGCCATAGTCATTTTAAAATCACCCACTTGAATGGGTATAATGGGCGTTCCCGGATCTTGTAGCTTGGGTGGAAGGGAACCCGAAAGAATTGCACTCACATTATCAGTAAAATCGATCTGTTTGAGAATCTGATGACTCCTTTTCTGTGTGCACAATTCCTTCAATTACTTAGCATAGGCGGGAATTCGTTTTTGATGCATCTAAAAGAGGGATATTAATTTTAACTTGTTTAAATGTTTCCCATATTTCCTCTTGTTGTGGGCCCCGTTTTGATGCCATCTTCGCCTTAGATGGCGCCAACAAAGCATTGGGATAAGGGATGGTTTTCACCTTATCCTTGTCCTTCAGGTTGTTGTTGTCATCTCTCAGAACCGGTTTGTTAATATTAGTTTCACTTTCATTAGATTCAGTTAACTTAACCGGTTCTGGCTTATCATCACTAACAGGATTTTCATCAATCTATTCCACCACCTCGTCACCCAATGGTGGTGGAACCCCAACCTTTTTATCATACTTTTTACCACTTCTTAAAATACTTACCTGGTTGATGTGCTTTTTCGAACTCAAGCTGTAGTGGTTCAGGTTGACTGTGGTGTCACTCGGGAGTTGGCCCGCATTCTTCTACAACTTTGACATGTCTGCGGCGAGCTGACCAATCTGCTTAAACATTGCATCTGATGATTTATCCCATAACTCGAACTGTTGCTTCGTTTCAGCCATATGATATGTCATAACCTTCATCAACGAATTCAACTTTATGTGCACTGAATTATCCGCATTTCCCGAGGACCCATCTGTTGGTCCTGATTACCCGACGAATTTCCACCCCGGTTACCGTCTCTGTTATACCCCTGATTCTGATTATTCGAGTCCTGCTGCTGTTGATAACCGCCCTGCGGTAATTAACCTACGATCTGTTCTGGCTCGATCCCTGAAATATCTGGTTCAACAGTGTAGACGCGTTCCCGTAACGAAAATTCGGGTTATTCCTCAAGCGCGAGTGATAGGTGTTTGAATTAAACCCTTGACCCTTGGAATCCCCATTAGCATAATTAACTTCCTTGGGCTTATCTTCCTCATTATCATAAAACTCGGGGCAATTTTCTGCCTTATGCCCGAGTTCACCACAATCTTCACAAACCGGGAATTTCACTCCACTTTTCCGACTTCTTTCTTTATACCCTTTTTGTACATAGCCAGTTCACGTTCTAACTCAGCAATTCTTTCAGACTCAATCGTGACTGACTTTACTGACCAGGAAGAAGTAACTTGTCTTCTTCTTTCAGCTGCTGCCTCTGCTTTATAATCTTCACACATAAACTCCAAAAAATCCCAATCATCCTCAGGTTGATTCAACAGCTGACCATTACACGAGGCCTTTAGATGCTTTGGGTCCTCATATGTCAACCCGTCTACAAAGCATTTTACCAATTCCCACAATTCAATCTGGTGGTGTGGGCATTTTCTGATCATCTCCTTAAACCTGGTGAACGCTTCATGAAATAACTCGCTTGATAACTATGAAAAGTGGCAAATTTCCATTCGAGCCTCGTTCGTCTTCGACTGCGAATAGTACTCGTTTAAGAACACCTGCTGCATCTCAGCCCAGTTACCGGTACTGTGCATTGGTAGAGAGTTAAACCAGTGCTTTGCTTTGTCTTTTAACGAAAATTGGAATAACCGCAACCGAACCTCGTCCTTATCACATGTACCGTCACCAATCGACCCGCAAATAGTCGAAAAATCGGACAAATGAGAATACGGGTACTCAGAAGCCATCCCATGAAAATGCGGTACGATGTTAATGTATGATGGCCGGGATTTAAAAGTCTGTTGTCTTGGCACTCATACCTGTGGAACCGAGGAGAATGCCCCATTTGAGATAGCCGGTGTGAACCGACTGTTAACACCTTGTACCGGGGCTACAAAATTCCTCCTTCGTCTCCTCGGGATTTAACATACCACCCTTGTTCGCCTTAATATTTCGAACTCTTTCGGCCCTTTCTGCCCGATTAATTCTGTCTCGTTCCATATCATTCATTCCCCTGTTCCTGTTAACCGCATTACCCCGTCTCTGATTTACTGGTTCTTCAACCACCTCATCCCAATTTTCATTCCCCTCATTTTCCATCTCAAAACCCTCATTCTCTGGCTCAACTACCCGATCCCTTCTAACTCGCCGTTAACCTCGTTCTCAACTTCAAAACCCTTGTTCACGTCATTCTCTTCCCCCACTTCTTCATCTTCTGTCGGAATGCTGGGATGATCATCATTAAGATAAATGTAAACTCTGCCGTTAGGGGTGTTATGTGGGACTGATGGTTCAGCCTGATCAAGGTTTCGGTTTTGGTTTCGGGTTTTAGAAAAATGAGCTGAGTTGTTCTGGTTTTTTTGGTGATTGAAGTTTAGAGGTGGAGGCATGTTATCTGGGTGAAACGTGTTATATTCTGGGAATGGTTGTGGGTCTTGGTTCTGGTTTTCATTCTGGTTTTGGTTTTGGTTTTGGTTTTGGTTCTGGTCTTGATCTTCCATTTATGAGGTTATGTTCTGAGCTCGGTTCGGCCGAGCTGATCTCTCAATTTCGGGCTCAAAAACTAGCGGTGACTGTCTGCCCGAGTGGCGGGTGTGCATAATCCCGTTAAGTTCATAAACAACACACCCCACGTATAATGGAAAAATAAAATTTAAATTAAAAACTAAAAACTAAAAACTAAAACTAAAATTAAAAGAAACAAAAAAATGAAATAACATGAAAAACACTAAGCGCACTAACTCCCCGGCAGCGGCGCCATTTTGATGACCGTCGGTTGAGTCATGCAAAAAACCTAATTAACCAAAGTAGGTAGGATAAGTAAGGTATCATATCCACCAGGAGTATGTGGTCAATGCAAATCGTGTAAACAAGTTCAATATTATGAAGTAGCAAGTATTAGTGCTGATCATACAAGCAAATCGTTTAGTTTAGAATTAAGCAAACGAACAAGAAAACAAGTTTCAATCATATAGTAAAAGCAAATGGCACTTGGGACTTCAAGTAAGTAACTTACAGTAATCTCATGCAACCTAACAAATTAATCATTAATGGTTAACAACAGACTGATCAACTAGACAAAACCTTAGGCATCAATAATCGCTCTACACATGGCATTGGTTATCAAATAGTCTCTGCCAGTGTGACTTAGTTAAGGAAAATTATATGCTTTATAGTATTCAACCTAATAAAACAACCCTATGATCAATTATTATAGCAACTGGTAACTAATCGTTCAGATCAACGTAAACCTAAACCAACTGAACACATAGAAATACTAACCATCAATAATGATAGATTAACCAGAAACTAATATACATAAACGTTCTTAGCTACATGAGAAAACACAAATCGTTACAAATTTACATCCCCGAGTGAGATCCAATGAGTTTAGCCGCGTCTCGGCATAGTAAGATCATCAATAATGATGAAATAGAGCATGTAGGTGGTCTCGGTATGATCCAGTCAGGTGGAATCGACCTCCTTGAGCTCTGGAAATCGCCTCTCTCGAAGTATGATGATATAGGGTCGAGAATGAAGAGATTAACATAAAAATCCTAACACCCCGTCTGCACTACCCATCACGATACGCGGTGGGTTCTTCTGTGGTCCATCGCGTATCACGATAGACCCAAAGTCAACTTTAATTTAACACCCATCGCGATACGCGATGGGCCCTGTCTCCAGCAGAATTCTTTATTATTATTTCTTCGTTATGCGTGCTAGACGTCCCGGTTCTTCATCCCTTGTCTCAACAGGTCCAAATTAGCTACTTTAACGTATATGACCTAATATACAACAGACACGTATGAATTATCGAAGTTCCTACAATAAACGATTAAAACTAATAAATAAACTAACTAAAACGCATACAAATTAACCAACCATCAAGTACCAATTGAAAAACACAATTACCAAAACCTAAAACACAATGCATAGAAAAACTCAATTAAAAAACACAATGGACAACCAAATAACATAATATAAAAAAGCTCACTAACTTTTTTTAATTTTTATATAACAATATGATATTCATATTAAAGATAAAAAAAGTGTGTTATTATGGTAAAAAACAATTTCTAAAAAAAATGTCGTATGTAAAAGTTATAGACATTTTAAAATAATGGAGCAATTGACATGTGTTTTGCATGTGGAGAGAGAAAGTTATCATAAGTGAGTGATTACATTCATGCCATTTCTTATTAATTTTTAAACTTAAATTAATTTCAACCATCGATATTTAAAATCAATGGATTAGATTCATTCACATCTTTCTCATTTTTATTGTATTTTGTATTTTAACTTTACCTTATATATATATAAAAGTGATAATGATTTTTTACTTCATACAACTATTTTTTTTCTAATTGATACTCATGTGATACAGCATCATGAAATTCCATTTGAAAATTACGGTAAAAAAAATTTAAGATGTTGTTACCAAACTTTAAGTTAAAATATAGAGTTGAAAAATATGAGAAATTCCATTTGGCTGCCGTTGCGAACGTGGAATTGAATTCTTAACCTCAAACTAGCATAATTAAATTTTTCTAAGTATTAGTAACTAATAAGCAATTGTTATTTTAAGATATCTTGAGTTTTTTAAGTCGTTCATTGGACATTCACATGGTTGTGTCTAATTTTATAATTATTCATTAATGCATGGATAACTTAACCCAACTATAACCTGTCACTGCTCGAAGATTCCAGAATAAATATATTTTAAAAATAGAAAGGAGGCTTAATTTCTTTGCTCAAGTTCACATGCTAATAGGATTCTAGGTGTGGAAGATGATCAAGAATATATAATACTGGCTCGCTTAACACCTGTAACTTGGATTATATAAACCAACTCATTTAATAGTTTCGGTACAGCTTGACCTGACCCGTTTAATGAGCGAACTAATGTACCACTCAAATGCTGATAGGATTATAGGCGTTGAATCAGAAATTTATGAATGCGTGTTATTAGAAGCTATTTTAACTTAATTTGTAAGTGGGGTGGGGAGGGGGGGGGGAGGTGGTCGAAATATGGACCTGTCCACTTAAGTCAACGCAGCCGATCGGGTTATGACCCGTAAGAGTTACACCGTGAGTAATGGATATAGAACGCTTACACTAGTTAACCGGTAACGACTAATAAATGAGATATGGACATTTAATGAGAATGGGCTTGATATGGGCTTGGTGGTCCGACATGATTAACTAGTTATATGAACAAATTAATATGTTATTAGGTTAATTAATCAACAGATTGATATAACCCTGGCCACCATCCCTCACCTCTATCTCTGTAAGTCCCGAATCTGGGTCACTACAATTATGATATCAATGAACAAGTATTGGTGCGGAATACCAACACTTGGTGAATCAAGAACACAAGTAAACACAAGAACGTAACATAGGATTGCTTCAAAACACACGTATATTAACATACGTCGGGTGCTTAAGCACTTACAATACTTGCACGTCTAGCAAATAATAGACGGCCAAAACCAATAACAAAACAATGAATGAACAACCTTAACCCTATACACTACATAAACTATATATAGGGAAACCAAATCACCTAAGCCCATATGAACAAAAAGCCCACCGAGAACTCTTTAGAGTTCTCGGCTTACATCGTAACCCGTAGCCCGGCCCAAACTAAATAAACCAAGCACAAACCATACAAACTAGGCCCAACAATATCCCCCTTGGTTTGTAGCTTTGTCTTTAATCATTCTCCATGTAGTCTATATCAGCATCCTTCAATCGTCCTGCCCAGAACTTGCATCTGATGATAGAGGCAACCATATCTGTGTATTCTTTAGTGGCTACTATCTAGAACACAGTGAGTGTCTTGATATCCTTTTCTCCAAGTTTCAACAGATCTCTTGGATCAACGAATCTATACCGCCCTTTGTCTTTCTCCAATTTAACAATTACAGTGGCAAATTCACTATCATACGCCCAAAACCTCATGTTGTCCAAAGTGCCATCTAGAGGTGTAACACCCCGTAACCGCAGCGGAAACGTAAACGGGATGCAACAGACACCTCTGATATCAACCACATTGTTTATAAAGAAAACTGAATACATTAATATACTTCAAATTACATTATCTCATATTTCATTACCGTCTAGGTGATACACATATCATACAATACGATACATAATTCTATTTATTATAATGTATGCTAACATCCCGCACGCAAATCTTACACACATCAAGCACTTAGCACGTAAGCAATCACTTCATCTTAATTGTACCTGAAAAGCATGTGAGAAAACGGGTCAACTACGAATAGTTGGTGAGTTTCACAATTTGAGTAAACCATGATAAATCCATATCATAAGATAATATTATCGATGTAATTATGCTGAGCCCACAAGTGAAACCTCTGACTATCCCCACACACAACCCCCGTGACATACTCCGCCCACGGACCTGCCCCAAACCGCTATGTCTAACATTACATAGCAAAATATATATAACAACAAAATAGACATGTGCAACTGGCTGGGAAACATCAGCAAATCCATGCCGGACCAGTTGGGTTTGTCAGACCAATAGTACTATCCACACTCTACCGGCTTTCAGTTAATCAATCGTGTTCCGGGGCCTTAGAATGTTAGCAACTCAGACAATTATCATCTTAGTACATTTCCGTACGATTCCCGTACAATAAAATATATATATAATTCCACGCAAATCCATGCGTTCAGTATGAACTTAAACATTTCAGTAGTAACATGCTTCCGCCCCGAGAAAATATTTAAAAACAATTCAGAAAAAGGGGCTCGTGAAACTCACCTTAGCACATGCAAGCAGGTAACAACAGTCATTATCAGTTAACACGTCCAATCTGTAATATGATCCCTACGAACGTTACTATACAATCACTATTAATATAGCTTTAACCGTGTTAACCGGTACATCTGGGGACACTGTTAACCCAGTACTGTACCCGTTCAGGGGGCAATGTTAACCCAGAAACACTTCTCCGGACTCAGATTGTGATATCGTTTAGAGTTCACTAGTTAAATTTCTATTAGTCGTTTTTCCCGTTTTGCGTGCCTAGCACGGGTATCCGTTTTTACGTTTCAAAAATGAGTTTGGTCACACACGACCCGAAAAGAGTGGTTGACTGATAATTTAATTAAAGTTGTGAAATTAGAGCTCGGTTTAGACGCCCCGATTGGCCGCGGGACCCGTTTCCATCTTTAGTGCACCGGAAACTGTTTTATCGGATAAAATTACTCAAATCATCCGAATTATTTTCGGATGATTTATTTTTACTTGTTTAACTTAATTATATGAAAATAGTCCATTTTCAGGGTTTTTATTGTGACAATCGTCAATTTCAGGTTAACTCCGTTAACGCAACTCCGTCAATTCAAACTTTAGATTTATTGAATCTATAACGCAAACTTCATTACATTTAAACTAGGGTTTAAATGACGCTTAACACTTACTACATGTGTAGTAGTCTTTCGGGATTTGCACCGAAACGCAAACGATTGATGAATAAATGAAACACACTAAAACACTAATGATGTGATAATTATGTGTTAGGATTATGTGTTATGTGATAATATTATTGTCATGTTAATTTAATGTGCAAGTTATGATAGAATGTTCTAGAAAAAGGAAATACTTAATGTTAACTTAAGGTGCAAGTTATGATAGAATGTTCTAGAAAAAGTAATACTTAGGAGTTGAGGGGCCAAGGTGTAACATATTAGTCTATAAATACATGATAAACCTAAACCCTAACTCCCATCCCTTTTCCCTAACCCCAAATCGGCCAGCCATACCCTCTCCCCTCTCCTTGTGATCGATCAATATACACACACACACACTCAAGATCTTTCAAGTTTGATT
Source organism: Bidens hawaiensis (assembly GCF_021521415.1). Taxonomy (NCBI): domain Eukaryota; kingdom Viridiplantae; phylum Streptophyta; class Magnoliopsida; order Asterales; family Asteraceae; genus Bidens; species Bidens hawaiensis. The sequence goes on from NW_027497638.1 coordinate 65,659, forward strand.
GAAGATTAAGGTGCTAGGAAGGTATAAACAACTATTCTATGCATCCTCTATGTTTAATTGTTAGTTTTATTGGGTGTAATTGATATGCATGGATATTGTTTATGGAGTCTAGAGTGTTATGTGAATGCATGATAGTTCATAGATTGTTAAATTGTTGAGTTTGGATGCAAAAAGTTTCTGGACAGATTGTGTTGTTGATGTTTGAATGACTGTAACAGGATGTTAAAGTGGAATTTGATTGAGATAATTGATATTACAGTAAACTAGGTTGAGTCTAGTTTCTAAAGAATATAAATTTGTAATTTTTGGACGTGTGAAAGTTAACTTTTATGATTTTACAAAAACGTGGTGCAAAGCTGAATTGTTAGACCTGCTGTTAGGTTGTTTTGTAAATGTTATATCTTATAATCTACTACGCCAATTGGGTTGGTTCTACTTCTGGAAGTTGACTTATTGGGTTAGGAACCTAACCCAAGTGGTCTTGCATTTATTGGATTTTTCGTTTAACGGGAATTGCAAATAACATTCTGTTGCGCATGAATCTTACTGATATGAGTTTGCTGTAGTGTTTTGATCATTATGAGAAATCTATGTGGAATAAAAATAAAATAAAAAATGTTCTGGAAACCTAAGACATGTATGCTTCAGTGATGATTTTTGGTGAATTAATTGAGATGTTATGATCGGTGAAATAGTACAATCTTTCAAGTAGAAATTCTGTCTCGATGAAATTAGCTGCTGATTGTTGTGAAATTGCATGAAATATGATAGTTGTTAATTGATTGTCATAAATTTACCAAGATGCCCTTGTGGGGAGTAATTGCTAATTAATTGTCGTATTTTGACTAAATTGCCCTTACGGGGAGTATTTGCTAGTGATGTACATTGTTTATACATGACACGAAAGTAATAGCTCACACACGTATTGTATCACAAGTGTACTTGTTTAAGTCACACACGATCCACAAAACGAAACACGACACATGTTATGTGCATAGGTATTATGTGCCGAGTCTAGAGACTCGTTAAACGTTCTGACACTTAGAAAATCTCTTTGTTAATTTAGAACGCTAGAGAGAGTTCTACGACGCGCATCACTTGGTGATCTAATTTGGGAAATTCTTCGCAAACAGTGAGTTCACTTACCCCGCTCTTTGAACTGTTTTCAAACGCTTTTCACTTGGGGGAGATAACATACTCCGATAAACGCATTTTTGAGATAAACGCATTTTTGATATTTTGTTAATAAATTATATATCACTTGTAAAGACTAAGCGGCAAACGTAACACTTGAAGTCCCACACATTGAACCGGTTAATATTGGATAATAGCGAGTCACTGTTGAGTAGTACTACTGGGTTTGACAAACCCCACCCGACGCTAAGCTCAACTGGAGGTTGAGTGGGTGTAATTTTGGCTAACACTTACCATGGTCTGGATTGACCTGGTGACGGGCACTTGATAAACAGTCAGCTTCGGTTTCGAACCACTTAGTAATACTTGTTGTATAGATTAGCTACCTATCGATATATAATTTGACATAACACTATCTGGTAACGCAAAACGCTTAAATGCCGTAACGTGGTTACGCAAAACGCTTAAACGCCGTAACGTGGTTACGCAAAACGCTTAAACGCCGTAATGTGGTTACGCAAAACGCTTAAACGCCGTAACGTGGTTACGCAAAACGCTAAACTCCGTAACGTGGTTACGCAAAACGCTTAACGTAAAACGCTGAACGCAAACGCTAAACGATTTATTTTTATATAACTTGTGAACTCACCAACCTCGTGTTGACCCTTTTAGTATGTTATTCTCAAGTAGCAGAGGCGGGCGCGCGGTCTAGGAACATGCATTGTTTGAATCATCTTTATTTATATGGTTTACGCTTCCGCACTTATTTGCATTTAAACGTTTTTATGGTTTGATTATAACTAATGATTCCAATCCTGTTAGTTCACACCCTCTGACGGTAAAACTCCGTTAGTGGATTTTGAGGGTGTGACAGATGGTGGGTTCGGAAATCGAAGCCTACACTACTCGTTCGCACGGGTTGGCTGTGATGTGTCCGCGGATGGTGGATCCGCCGAGCAAGAGAATAGAAATATACATTGATGGATTAGCACCGCAGATTCAGGGCATGGTGACGTCTTCCAGGCCAGCCACGATCCAACAAGCGATCCGTTTAGCTCACAAACTGACGGATCAAGCTGTGACCCAAGGTGCGTTACCACCTAGGGGTTCAACCACTAAAGCCCGTGACAACCCGAGTACTGACAGCAACAACAACAGCAACCCGAGCAGCGGAAAGAGAAAGTTCGACAACACCAGATCCTCATTCTCGAACCCCCCACAGCAGCAACACTACCGAAAGCCCGATTTCACCCGGAGCTTCAACAATCAAGGTCACAACAACAATAACAACGGTAGCGGGCAGGGTTCGAACGGCTATGCTGGGAAGCACCCGAAGTGCAACAAGTGCAACTATCATCATGCTGGCCCGTGTGACCGAGTCAAGTGTCTAAAATCCGGAAAGAGGGGTCACCAAGCAAAGGAATGTAGAGGAGACCTTGCGGCAAAGGATGCTCCTAAACCACCTGCGACGACTAAGGGATGTTATGAATGTGGTCAAGAGGGACATTTTAAGAAAGACTGCCCTAAGCTGAAACAGAATAACAACAATGGAGGTAATGGAAATGGCAGTGGTGGTGGAAACAATGGGAAAGGAAGAGCTTTTGTGATTGGGTCAGGTCAAGCCCGCAATAAGTAGCTTTTGAACTTGTTTAAACTTGTTTAATACCATTAAAACATGTCTTGGTTAATAAAAATCATTCCTTACACGGTAAGGAACCTGTTAAGTTCCCTGTAAACGATTGTTTTGCTTCTGTGTGGTTTGATACTAGAGCTAATAGGAGTTTTGTGTCGAAAGCCTTTAGCCAACTCTTAGACCTAACTCCAACCCCGTTAGACGCTAAGTTTCCTGTTGAACTAGCTAACGGTAAAACTATAGTAACAACTCATGTACTTGCGGGATGTAAGTTAAAACTGTCAGGTCATGTCTTTGCCGTCGACCTTATACCTTTTACGCTTAGTAGTTTCGATGTCGTCGTCGGCATGGACTGGTTATCCGAGAACCGAGCGGAGATTATATGCCACGATAAGATAGTCCATATTACCACCCCTTCCGGTGAGAACATTTCGGTCCGAGGCGAGAGAAGCGGCATGACCACCAGCGTCATTACCCTTATGAAGGCGCAAAAGTATCTACGAAAGGGTCATACGGCAATTTTGGCGCATATTACTGAGAAACCCGCGGATGAGAAGCGAATCGAAGATATACCGGTTGTGCGAGATTTTCCGGAAGTTTTCCCGGAGGATTCGCCTGGACTCCCTCCTATTCGTCAAGTCGAATTTCAAATCTAGTTGACACCCGGTGCAGCACCCATAGCCCGAGCCCCGTATCGGCTCGCACCGGCGGAGCTTCAGGAACTGTCCACGCAGTTGCAAGATTTGTTGGATAAGGGTTTTATCCGACCTAGCTCATCGCCATGGGGAGCCCCTGTCTTGTTTGTCCGAAAGAAGGACGGGACTTTCCGAATGTGTATCGAATACCGGGAGTTGAACAAGGTGACGGTCAAGAACCGTTATCCTTTACCCCGAATCGATGATTTGTTTGACCAGCTTCAAGGATCGAGTTACTACTCGAAGATCGATCTACGATCTGGTTACCATCAGCTAAGAGTGCACGAAGAAGATATCTCTAAGACGGCTTTCCGAACACGGTATGGTCACTACGACTTTTCGGTTATGCCTTTTGGCCTAACCAACGCACCAGCCGTATTTATGGATCTCATGAATCGAGTATGCAAGGCGTACCTCGACAAGTTTGTGATTGTTTTCATCGATGATATTCTCGTCTACTCCAAGAACGAGACTGACCACGAAGATCACTTAAGGGTAATTTTGGAACTATTGAAGAAGGAACAACTGTATGCTAAACTCTCGAAATGTGAATTTTGGCTTCGCGAGGTTCACTTTTTAGGACATGTGATCAACGAGAATGGTATCCATGTCGATCCCGGTAAGGTAGAGGCCATCAAAAACTGGGAAGCACCTAAGACTCCGACTGAGGTGCGGCAATTCCTAGGACTGGCCGGCTACTACCGGCGTTTCATCGAGGGATTTTCAAAGATTGCTCAACCCCTCACTGCTTTGACTCACAAAAGGCACTAAGTACAATTGGGGTGACGCGCAAGAATCCGCTTTTCAACTGTTGCAAACCAAACTCTGTAGCGCCCCCATTCTAGCCCTCCCCGAGGGAACGGAAAATTTTGAGGTACACTGTGACGCATCTATACAAGGTCTCGGTTGTGTGCTGATGCAACTCGAGAAGTTATAGCCTATGCCTCTCGACAACTATGGATTCACGAGAAGAACTACACGACTCATGATTTGGAACTCGGAGCTGTGGTGTTTGCCCTTAAGATATGGAGGCATTACTTGTACGGTACCAAGTTTACCATATACACCGACCACAAGAGTCTCCAGCATATCTTCGATCAAAGGGAGCTGAACATGCGACAGCGTCGTTGGGTCGAGTTGCTTAAGGATTATGATTGTGCCATCAAGTACCACCCTGGCAAGGCCAATGTAGTGGCCAACGCCCTCAGTAGAAAAGAAACCGATAAACCCAGACGAGTGCGAGCATTGCAACTCACAATTCATGCTAGCTTACCCGACCAGATTCGCGATGCACAACTTGAAGCTTTGAAAGATGATAATCTTCCATCAGAACTCATGCGGGGCATGGACAAACAACATGAAACCAAATCAGACGGGGTCCGATATTTTGAGAACCGGATTTGGGTTCCACAATACGGAGAGTTGAGAACTCTAGTGATGGACGAAGCACACAAGTCTCGACATTCTATCCACCCTGGCTCAGATAAAATGTACCACGACATAAAGGCACTTTACTGGTGGCCGAACATGAAAGCCGACATCGCCACCTACGTGAGCAAATGCTTGACTTGCGCCCGAGTCAAGATAGAATATCAGAAACCATCTGGTTTGCTGCAACAACCAGAACTTCCCATGTGGAAATGGGAACAAATTTCAATGGATTTTTATCACGGGATTACCTAAGACACCAACGGGATGCGATACCATCTGGGTGATCGTTGACCGGTTGACTAAGTCCGCGCACTTCCTAGCGATTAAGGAATCGGACAAAATGGAAAGACTGACTCGCATTTACATGAAAGAAGTAGTGTCTAGACACGGAGTGCTTGTCTCAATCATTTCTGATCGAGATTCTCGTTTCACTTTGCACTTTTGGAAGTCACTACAAAGCGCCCTAGGCACACGCCTTGATATGAGCACAGCCTACCATCCTCAGACGGATGGGCAAAGTGAACGAACTATTCAGACCTTAGAGGACATGTTGCGTGCATGCGTGTTGGATTTCGGAAAAAAGTTGGGAACCCCACTTACCTTTGGTAGAGTTTTCGTATAATAACAGCTACCACGCAAGTATTAAACCAGCGCCGTTTGAAGCACTGTACGGACGGAAGTGTCGATCACCACTCTGCTGGGCAGAGGTGGGTGACAGCCAAATCACTGGTCCAGAACTGGTACTCGAAACTTCGGAAAAGATTGTTCAAATCCGAAATCGCATGGCAGCAGCACGAGATCGCCAAAAGAGTTACGCTGACAAGCGCCGAAAACCTCTCGAATTTCAAGTAAACGATCGAGTGTTACTCAAAGTCTCACCTTGGAAAGGTGTGGTTCGCTTTGGAAAGCGAAACAAACTCAACCCACGATATGTTGGTCCTTATCGGATAACGGAACGCATTGGTCCAGTGGCGTACCGACTAGACTTACCAGCAGAACTCAGCGGTGTACACAACGTTTTTCACGTATCGAATTTAAAGAAATGCCTATCCGATGAAACTCAAGTAGTCCCTTTGAAGGAACTGCAAGTTGATGAACAGTTACGCTTCATTGAAGAACCAGTTGAGGTTTTGGATTGGGAAACCAAAACGCTCAAGCACAGCAAAATTCCAATTGTTAAAGTTCATTGGAACTCGAGACGTGGACCGGAGTTCACGTGGGAACGCGAGAATCAAATGATGAAAAAGTATCCTCACCTTTTTGAAGGGCTGACCAAACACAGAAAACCGCGAAACCCGGCAAACGTCAGAAATCACCGGAAGTATGAATTAAATTTCGGGACGAAATTTCTTTCTACTATGGGATGATATGACAAACTGAAAATTTTTCTTACTTTTTCAGACACTCATCACGACTTGACTCAAATTTTCGGGACGAAAATTCTTTAACATGGGAATGATGTGACAATCGTCAATCTCAGGTTAACTCCGTTAACGCAACTCCGTCAATTCAAACTTTAGATTTATTGAATCTATAACGCAAACTTCATTACATTTAAACTAGGGTTTAAATGACGCTTAACACTTACTACATGTGTAGTAGTCTTTCGGGATTTGCACCGAAACGCAAACGATTGATGAATAAATGAAACACACTAAAACACTAATGATGTGATAATTATGTGTTAGGATTATGTGTTATGTGATAATATTATTGTCATGTTAATTTAATGTGCAAGTTATGATAGAATGTTCTAGAAAAAGGAAATACTTAATGTTAACTTAAGGTGCAAGTTATGATAGAATGTTCTAGAAAAAGTAATACTTAGGAGTTGAGGGGCCAAGGTGTAACATATTAGTCTATAAATACATGATAAACCTAAACCCTAACTCCCATCCCTTTTCCCTAACCCCAAATCGGCCAGCCATCCCCTCTCCCCTCTCCTTGTGATCGATCAATATACACACACACACACTCAAGATCTTTCAAGTTTGATTGAAGATTAAGGTGCTAGGAAGGTATAAACAACTATTCTATGCATCCTCTATGTTTAATTGTTAGTTTTATTGGGTGTAATTGATATGCATGGATATTGTTTATGGAGTCTAGAGTGTTATGTGAATGCATGATAGTTCATAGATTGTTAAATTGTTGAGTTTGGATGCAAAAAGTTTCTGGACAGATTGTGTTGTTGATGTTTGAATGACTGTAACAGGATGTTAAAGTGGAATTTGATTGAGATAATTGATATTACAGTAAACTAGGTTGAGTCTAGTTTCTAAAGAATATAAATTTGTAATTTTTGGACGTGTGAAAGTTAACTTTTATGATTTTACAAAAACGTGGTGCAAAGCTGAATTGTTAGACCTGCTGTTAGGTTGTTTTGTAAATGTTATATCTTATAATCTACTAGGCCAATTGGGTTGGTTCCACTTCTGGAAGTTGACTTATTGGGTTAGGAACCTAACCCAAGTGGTCTTGCATTTATTGGATTTTTCGTTTAACGGGAATTGCAAATAACATTCTGTTGCGCATGAATCTTACTGATATGAGTTTGCTGTAGTGTTTTGATCATTATGAGAAATCTATGTGGAATAAAAATAAAATAAAATATGTTCTGGAAACCTAAGACATGTATGCTTCAGTGATGATTTTTGGTGAATTAATTGAGATGTTATGATCAGTGAAATAGTATAATCTTTCAAGTAGAAATTCTGTCTCGATGAAATTAGCTGCTGATTGTTGTGAAATTGCATGAAATATGATAGTTGTTAATTGATTGTCATAAATTGACAAAGATGCCCTTGTGGGGAGTAATTGCTAATTAATTGTCGTATTTTGACTAAATTGCCCTTACGGGGAGTATTTGCTAGTGATGTACATTGTTTATACATGACACGAAAGTAATAGCTCACACACGTATTGTATCACAAGTGTACTTGTTTAAGTCACACACGATCCACAAAACGAAACACGACACATGTTATGTGCATAGGTATTATGTGCCGAGTCTAGAGACTCGTTAAACGTTCCGACACTTAGAAAATCTCTTTGTTAATTTAGAACGCTAGAGAGAGTTCTACGACGCGCATCACTTGGTGATCTAATTTGGGAAATTCTTCGCAAACAGTGAGTTCACTTACCCCGCTCTTTGAACTGTTTTCAAACGCTTTTCACTTGGGGGAGATAACATACTCCGATAAACGCATTTTTGAGATAAACGCATTTTTGATATTTTGTTAATAAATTATATATCACTTGTAAAGGCTAAGCGGCAAACGTAACACTTGAAGTCCCACACATCGAACCGGTTAATATTGGATAATAGCGAGTCACTGTTGAGTAGTACTACTGGGTTTGACAAACCCCACCCGACGCTAAGCTCAACTGGAGGTTGAGTGGGTGTAATTTTGGCTAACACTTACCATGGTCTGGATTGACCTGGTGACGGGCACTTGATAAACAGTCAGCTTCGGTTTCGAACCACTTAGTAATACTTGTTGTATAGATTAGCTACCTATCGATATATAATTTGACATAACACTATCTGGTAACGCAAAACGCTTAAACGCCGTAACGTGGTTACGCAAAACGCTTAAACGCCGTATCGTGGTTACGCAAAACGCTTAAACGCCGTAACGTGGTTACGCAAAACGCTTAAACGCCGTAACGTGGTTACGCAAAACGCTTAACGTAAAACGCTGAACGCAAACGCTAAACGATTTATTTTTATATAACTTGTGAACTCACCAACCTCGTGTTGACCCTTTTAGTATGTTATTCTCAAGTAGCCGAGGCGGGCGCGCGGTCTAGGAACATGCATTGTTTGAATCATCTTTATTTATATGGTTTACGCTTCCGCACTTATTTGCATTTAAACGTTTTTATGGTTTGATTATAACTAATGATTCCGATCCTGTTAGTTCACACCCTCTGACGGTAAAACTCCGTTAGTGGATTTTGAGGGTGTGACATTTATACACCGGTCAGCTCGTTTAGGCGAACTTTACCGGTCACGCGTTTTAAGCTTTAAAAGTTTGTTTTTGCACAAATAATTATCCGTTTAATACCGGATCTTGAAATTTTGCAAAAATCACTTTTTAACAGTGGGGAATTTTATAAAAATATTTCCAGAATTAATTTTTATATTAAAAATTTATTTATCTATTTTTAAACACCATTTAAACACTAAATATGTCGTAATTTCCAAACGAACTTAGAAAAATCCCAAATTTTTCCTGGATGTCCCCTTCCATCCACATAGTTCCCTGTAATTTTTTCAGAACCAAAATCTTTTTTTACATGCCATTTTCACTAAAACCGAGCTAGAAAACACTAGAACTCGTTTAAACGAAAAGCCTACTTAGACTTTTCCAACTCACCTAAAATTTTGTGTGCGACTTTTACATTATATAAAAAGCTTATCTGAAATTTTCCAGAATTTTTCATGATATTTAACTATTTTTAGCCAAAACCAAGCATTAAATTCACCAAATATTCATCCTTTGTCCAAAAATTACCAAAAATTCACAGAACTCATATTTTCATGTATTTAATACCTCTGTAAAATTTCATGACCTAACTCTAAACCGTCCACAATTTGTCCAAAAATCCATAACCGAACATAAACCGAATATACCTTTCGTTTTCCGCCACTACAAGCTACAAACTCGTCTTTCCGCCTTATCTACCACTAAATACAGAACCTACAACCAACATACCACAATACCAAGCAAGTTACACTCACGATCAAGCCTCTTACACTATAGTTTCGGTTATTGTTTCAAAACTAAAGTTTAAACCGTAAAAATTCGTTTTTGGTTCGTTTAACTCCTTTCTTGGACCAAGATCCCTTGTATAAACCGTATACATCACTTGATCATGCAAGAATCGGTTTTCATCTTTAAAACCTCATTTTCTTGCAAATAAACTCAATAAAACGAAGGTGGAAACGTAAATAACTTGATTTTTACCTCGATTTTCTTGGTAAAAACTCGGGTTTTTAGATGATCTTGTGGAGAGGAAAGGAAGAACATGAAATTGCTTGTTAAAAAAAAAATAAAGTGAATGGGGTGTAACCCCTTATTTCCGGTCGGCATATGAGGGGGGTGGGGTGGGACCCACCTCTCCATTTCTAGCCACATGTTTGGATTCTCGAAATCCGGATAATGTTTTGGATAATCTGGTTCAGTTAGTTTTTCGGTTAATTGTTTAATTTAGCTTAAAACGAGGCTAAAACGGTCGTTTTTCGGCTTAAAAACGAAATTTATATAAAACCTATTTAAAAACTTTAAAAACTTAAACCATGACATTTATTAACTTAAAACATCATGTTATTAATTATTGCGTATCTTTTTCGGCTTGATCGATCGTCTCTTGCTCGGTTTGGTATTAAAGGTTTCGTTTAACGCACCGACGTACCATTAAATCGAAATTCTTTTTCTGTGTCGTACTTTACTTATCCCGAAGCATTAATGCTTCGTAAAATCACTAAATATCATAGATATCGTCTATAATTGAACCCTTGATTCGTTCGGGTTTCAATAACTATCGATCGATTAATCGCATGTTCACTACGATGAATTATATATTCACGTACAATCAATACAGTGAACCATGTATTCTCGTATAATTACTATGGTAATTCATGTACCCGACATTAAATATAACGTAACTATTGTCTACCGGTTAGAGTATACCTGGTTTCGTCGGAATCGTTACATTCTCCCCCCGTTAAGAAATTTCGTCCTCGAAATTTTACACGCCCACTATCCCCTTCCGAGAGAAAGGTGGGGGTTTTTCCTTCAGAATTCACCCTCGCGTTACCAGGTATAATCTGGTCCTCGCTGTGAATTCCACTTAATCTTAATTAATAAAGCTTGGTGTGTCCAAACTGTTTAGTTTTCCCGTCTACTATCTCTACGAAATTATTTATGATATCAAGCATGTCTTCTATGAGTACCTCCATTACTAGTACTTTCGTTGCCTCGTCGCTTAGGTACTTTTCAATCCGTATACATGGCAAAACATCATGTATAGTACTTAGCCCCTGGAGTGCTTTAATCGATAAACTAAATGACCAATCATGGAGATAGTCTCATGAGTTCCAATATATTAAAGAGCTATTTTCGGTTTTGCCAAACCTCATATCACCTCTCTAAGGTGATGCCTTAAAAATGCCTTGTCACCTCTTTCCAGTGACAATGGTTTCCTATGAATGTTGGCATAAATCCTTTGCTAATCTCGCGCTGCTTTCAACTTATCTTAAATATTATAAATCCGATTGGTTGTTTCTCGAATCAATTCAAATCTTATGGCTTGATTGAAGCCCATTTTAAATTTAACAAATTGGTGATAGTTACTTCACCCATAGAAAGCTTCAAGCTCTCGATACTTCCTACCCCGTCTTCCAATAATGGAAGTAGGATGACTATTTCGATTTGAGATAATTGAAAATGGTACTCCACGACAAGAAACCATTTCACCATCATGAATTTGGGCGATAATTCATTGTGGTAATCGTCATGGATTGGGATGAAATGCGAGGATTGGTTAATCGATCCGCGATTACCCAAATTGCATCATGTCTTTAATATATCTTGGGAATTTGCGTCCCGAAATCCATTGTAATTTATTCCCACTATCATTGGTGAATTTTCTGTCGTTGTGGCGTTCCCTAGGGTTTTCGGTATGCAGCCTTATCTCTTGCATAACTTAAATATTCACCAACATACGTAACCATATCTCTCTCCAAACTCGGCCATTAATAAAATCCTTTCAGATATTCGTATCATCGATAGTCTAATCCGATCCCGGATGTATGGAATATTTCGATCTATGCGCTTCGTCCATGATTAATTCACGAAGGTCATGGAGGGTCGGGATCCAAACCCGATTTTTGAAGTAGAGAATTTCGTCCACGCGCTGTTCGAAATTCTTCTCATTGTCGTAAAGTCCCTCCTTTTCCAATTGTTCCTCTTTCAACGCCTCACGTTTAGCGACTCGAACCAGGTCCGAAAAGTTCGACTGGACTATCATCCCCAGCGCTTGCACTCGCAAGGGCTTAACCCGATCTTTCCTACTCAAGGAATCGGCTACGATGTTAGCCTTGCCGGGGTGATAACGGATGTCACAGTCATAATCGCTTAACAACTCGACCCATCTTCGTTGAATATGAGACTGCAGTCTCTTATCATCTATAAAATTTGTACATTCGCGTCGTACAAAGGATTATGAGTTGGGTAATGCTAAAAATTCTTCAATAAACCGCTGATAGTCTCCGGCTAGTCCTAAAAATTGGCGCATTTCCTTTGGCGCCTTGGGTGACTGCCAATTTTAATGGTTTCTATCTCACTCGGATCAACGTGCATTCCTTGATGGTTTACAACGTGACCGAGGAATTATGCTTTCTGTATTCAAAATCACATTTCGAAAACTTCGCGTACAACTCCTCTTGCTTTAACACTTCCACAATTTTCCTTTAACGTCGTTCGTGCTCTTCTTTACGTTGCAAATATATCAAAATATCGTCAATGAAAGGTATGACAAATTTGTCAAAATAAAGTTTATAGACTCGGTTCATGAGTTCCATGAACACTGCCTGCGCATTTGTTAGCCCGAACAGCATGAATACGAATTCATAATGGCCGTAACGAGTCCGAAACGCTGTTGTTGCAACGTCCTCCTCTTGAATTTTTCATTTGGTGATGACTATATCTAAGATCGATTTTCTAAAAATAACTCGCCCCTTGCAGTTGGTTAAACAGATCATTTACTTCGAAGAAGTGAATACCTATTCTTGATCGTCACTTTATTCAATTCTCCCTAATCAATATATATCCTAACACTTCCGTCCTTCATTTCCCAAATAACACTAGTGCACCCCATGGTGACTAACTAGGTCGTATAAAACCTTATCCAATAATTCTTGCATTTCAGTTGGTGCAAGTCGGTAGGGTGCTTTAGCAACAGGGCCAGCTTGAGGCATTAAATCGATTCTGAATTCGACCCGTCGGGTTGGCGGTAATCCAGGAAGTTCTTATGGGAAAACTTATGGAAATTCGCGTACCACCGGGATATCTTCTATATGTTTTCTTTTAAATCGTACACTTTTCTCTGTATCAAATCGCATCATCGTCCGAAGAGAGCTTCTAATCATCTTCTTTTCATATTTGATTTCAGCTTCATGTTGAGTTAGCCAATCCATGTTAACTATTACGTCAAAACTTCTTAACCTTACTGGTCGTAGGTTAATAAGGAAAGGTTAATCGTTCCGAATAATAGGACAATTCCGAACAATTTAGTTAACCATTAGGGGTTTACCGTTAGCGATTCTACAGTATAGGGTTCTATAGTTTCACTAATCGGTATCTTTCCAAATGATAGGAGGTTAACAGGAACTAACTTCTATCGACAACCGTAAAAATATCACTGAAGCCTATTGATTTAAAACTACAACGTACTTAATACCACCTTTGGATCATGACGTGCTTTATTCGAATTACTCACAAAAGCGCGGCTCCTTGCTTGATCAGAGGTTGATGCTTGTCATGAGGTTCGTCTTCCACGACACCTTGGTTCAACTTTGGGCAATTTCTCTTGAAACGTTCTGTATTGCCACATTCATAGCAAGTACAACTGTTTGACATAATTTGATTTCTTTGGATGGATTGTTATTGAAGTTGTTGGGTTCGGAGTGGTTGTACACGAATGGGTTGGGGTTGCCGGTTCACATGGCTTCAATTGGTTCTACAATTGGGGCATTACGTCCATCTTTACCACACCTGTGGCCTACTATCACTCGACATTCTTCTTCCTGCCGATAACCATATTTTCCACATTTAGGGAAGGACCCTTCATGCGGTTCATGTTTTCACACCAGAACTAGTCTTAGTATAATTCTGGGTTGTAGGACATACCTACTTATTCAAAAGCCTATCTTGCACTATACCTTTATCATTTCTCTTCTTTAACACTCGACGTCTCACCTAACGTCCTTCCATTCCGCTTCCCATAGAGTCAAATATATCAATGCTGGCTTGTGACACAACCCTTCCAAAGGTTGTATATTTTACAGGATTGACTATACTCCTTATCGATGGAGTTAGTCCCCAATATAGCGCTCACTTCGCTTAGTTTCAGGAGTAATTAGCCATGTTACCAGACATGACAATTCCTTTAAACGATTAGCGCGTTCTAAGTGATCAGCACACAACATTTCTATCTTCCATGGCTCAGTTTCCAATCTCTGAACTTAATTACTCGAATAAAAGTGCTCTAGCACAAGAATTTTAAATTCTGACCATATCATCTAAGTAATAATTTTCTAACTATAATTTTGTACCATCGTGTTCCATCACGATACAACATAATCTACCAACATGTCTGTAGCATATTTCACTACACAATGTTCTAGACTCTTACCAATATCCTTAACCATTTCGATCTTCCCTATCCACTCGCTAATCTATTCCTCCCTTTACCATCAGTAACTATTAATAATTTCCTTAACACAAACAACAAACATATCCTTCATACCGGATCTAATTCATTACGACTACTATTCATGTTTAGTTTATAACTAATACTTGTAGTCATAATAGTATTAGGTGGGACATTATCACTCTTAGTAATACCACTAAGAATTGAAATATTCATATTCATGTGATTGCTCGATCTATAATTCTGCGATCACATTTGCATCAACACTAGCAATGATCTGTGATACGACATTCGGTATCCTCATCTGCTATCCTTGAGCAATCAACTGAATCATATCAATCTCCATCATTGGAGTTACTCATTTTATGTCATTCTGCCGTACCCATCCCGTACGCAGTAATCAATACTAATCTCACCGTATAACTCGTTACCAGCTCAATCATAACAGCAGGTACACATACACACCAAATATTATCATACATATTACACATACCAGTATCTAGTATATATATGTCCCACAAATATAATAACCGACACATTAAGCTGTCAACCGTGACCACATTAGTGGTTGCATTCTTATAATACTTTTAAAACCGAATTCACGGTGGCTCATGGCTTAAATTCGGTAACCTTCCGATTATGGTTTTTAGGTTATTTCAACTGGTTAGTCGGGAATCTCGACTATCCATTTATTAACTTGTTTCGTATTTTCGTCGGATTCATCAACGAGGTGGTTCACAAGATACCCGACTACCATATTTTATTTTTATAGTTCGTTATTTGGTTTGTTCGGTTAAAGACGCTCATCGGGCCGACAAACTATATCGCATTGATAATTCGTTAATTAGTTGGGACAATCAAATTGCCATGTAACGCTCATGGGCTGTCCAACTCAATTGGTTATTCGTTATTTATTGTTGGGCCATTCAAATTGACATGGAAAGCTCATGGGAGGCCAACGTCCCGAGATGCATTTCGTTATATTTTTGTGTGAAACTAACCTAACTGAAACTTAATATTTTTTTAACTAACATTGTTTCCACATAAATATTTACACATATGATCCCCCAACTCATGAACCTTTACTCTTATTTTCCCATAGAATGTCGTCACTCAGAAGTCAACGTCGTCATCAACGTTCATCTGGCTCACGCGAACGCCGCCTGGCTACTAGGATCACGAGGGAGTTTGCTGCTGCAATGCCTGAAATTGTCGCCCAAATCCAGAGCCTTAACTCTAACGGTTCAGCCACCTTGGCTGCACCCAATAACTATGATTTCCGTAACTTCTTAGCCACCAAACCTCCTTCTTATCGTGGTGAGGAAAATGCCACTTCCTTGCTCCAATGTTTTGAAGAAATGGAGAACATATTTATCCACTGTGAATGTCCGGATGTCAAACGGACCAAGTTTGCTTCTAGCTGCTTTGTGGATTGAGCTGTTTTATGGTGGAATGCCCTAAGGAACGACCAAGGGTCCGATTTGGTCTTGGCTATGCCTTGGGAGGAACTGAAGGAGGCGATGAAAACGGAATTTTGCCCGGAACATGAACTGCAGAGGTTGGACGCGGAGTTTTGGAATCTTAAGCAAATTGGCAGCGATAACTCCACTTATTCTAGCCGATTTTGCATGCTGAGCCGTATCGTGCCACATCTGGTAACACCCGAGACCCGGAACATCCAGAAGTACATTCGCGGACTCCCGCTCGCTTTCCATTATGCCGTAATGAGTCGTAACCCATCAACCATCAGTGAGGCAATGGACCTAGCTGCCTCGCTCACCGATAGTCACATTGGGGATGGAACCTTGTCTCGCAAGGATTCCAAGCCCACTCCCGACAAGACAAAGACCGACTCCTCTACCGATGCCAAAGCTAAGACCAAACCTTACCCCAACAACAACAACAACCGCTTCAACAAGAACCACCAAAAACGTAAGCATAACAATCAAAACTACTCCGTCAACAAATCCAACAACCAAGCCCCAAATGACCCTAATGCCCCGAACAAGAAAGCGTACTTTGGCACACATCCCATTTGTGCCAAATGTAACCGCCATCACCCGGTCCAATCCCGTTGCTGGTTGTGCACTCAATGCAATCGTTACGAGAAGGTTTTAAGAGGTAAAGAAGAATTTATTGAAAACTACAAGAAGGTTGGTGTTAGTGAAGAAGGATAATTTGTGTTGAAGACTGAAGAAACAAAAGAAAGTGAAAATGAAAAATCTGATAAAGATAAAATGTGTGTTCAAGTGTGTCATTTGACGATATCTCAAGTATCCCAAGCGATAAATGTTCAAGTTGTGGGAGTATCAAGGGTGTAGAAAAGAAAAGAATGAATTCAAAGGAAAAGATTCCAAGATTACCCAAAATTACACCAAAAATGAAGAAGGTTCATGAATAGATGAGAGGAAACCATAATCCATTTGACATATGCGGGGGATCCCAAGGGAAGAAGAACAATGTTGTTGCACAAGCACTTAGAAGTCATCACAAGAAAGAAAGTACTTCAATGAAAAGTAATGTAGCAAAAGCATGAAAAGAAACTGAGTATCCACCTATTTACCCAGTATTCTCAAATCATGAACTCTTTGACATTGGTGATGTTGAATACTATGAAAGAAAGTATGTGAGTCTAATGAAAGGAAATAAATGAAAGAAAAGGAGGCATGGAAAGAGTTAAGTTTGTCAATGGTTCAGATAAAAAAAGTATTGAAAAGAACAATGTTTTTCGAACCATATGCATAGACTCTGGAAAACCAATCACCCATCAGAAGACCATTGGGGTAGTTCCTCCTAGACCAATTGAAAGATTCAAGAGAGGAAATTCTTTGCTTGAACACAAAGGAAAGGTATGGTTCATAATATGTGATGTTTATGGTCATCACACAGTTCATGTCAAGAAAGAATCATGCCACAACCTTTCATTGTTTCTAATACTACACTCTATGGTCAAGATTTTGGTTTTGTACAAAAAGAAGTATGAAGAATACTTACAAAAGGGTAAGCAATTCAATGATGAAATTTGTGAAGGAAAGGAAAGGTTCAATGATGTATTTTAAAAGAAAAAGAAGATGTCTATGAAAAGATGGGAAAAGAAAAATCCATTAAATCTCAGAGCTTAGAAGATTCTGTTGACTGTAGAGATTTTAATTCATATGATAAGAACATACAAGTAAAGAAGAAAATTATCATGAGAATGCAAAGAAAATAATTAAATGGTGATGAGAAATTCTTGTTGAAAAGTAGCAATGAACCTAAAGGGTTCGTGTGGAAGCCAAAGTATGAAGCTCAAAAAGTAATCAACAAAAGGGAGACAGTGATTGAGTAAAACTTATGTGATTGAGTAAATTATCAATGAAGTGTTAAGCAAAATGTGTTTGCTAGGAGAGCAAATTATGGTGATGAGACACAATGGGATTATTCATTTCAAACTTTAAAGAAGATTAAAAGGTTTTAATGGAAATTGATCCAACCTTTTGGGAAATGATAGAAAATTGGTTATTTACACAAATCTTATGGATTTTATAGGCTAAAAAGATTATTAGTGTAGTCATTGATAAGTATGGTAGCTTTCCATGATGTGTAAAAAACTAAGGTGATATAAACTAAATGAAAATGCTAAACTTAATTTGGAGATACATTGTTGAAATATGCATGTTTCAAGATAAATCTCTCCAAATGATAGGCATAAATGTAATTACCCAGTCATACACAAGCCTGTCGGGATTTGGTCACTCAAAAAGACTCATTTTATATATGACAAAGAACAAAATTTGTGCAAAAAGATTATACATAAACCAAAAGTCGATACAAATACAATCATGAGGATTTAAACTAGAACTACAGAGGTGGGGCATCATTGTAAGTCAATTTGGGGTGAGAAGAGATATGAGACATCATAGTGTAATAATTGTTATCCATTTTTGTATTATGCAACTAATTGAATCATAAAACATTTCAACAATGTAATGAAAATCATGCTATGTAAATACCTTCTATTAACCTGCTTGATGTTTCATAATGATGTTGAGAAAGAAGTATTGAAAGGAGACTTAATCAATATGATCCCATGTTGAGATATTTTCATAAAAGAAAAGGATTTGAATTAACAAACTGAAATTTGATCTCAAAATGCACAATTTTCTCAAAATTTTGAAATAAAAGGACTAACTATTTAAAGTAAGGTTTAAGTCAAAAAGGATTTCATTTAATACCAAATCTACTTCGAAATAAAAAAATTATGGATGATTTGTCTATTTTTTTGAATATGTTCAATGATTACCAAGTATCTTTGAGTTTACTTTTGTAATTATTGCATAAATATGTACTTTCGAGTAAACTTTGATGTTTATTTCACAATTTGTCTCAATCTAGAATACTTGATAAATTTTTGATGTTATTATATTTTCTATTACGTTTGATTACTTTGATTCTAAATTTAAGTATTTTTGAGCAAACTTTGTTTCTCGAGTACAGTTTATGCCTTGAGCATACTTCTATGCTAGGACTTAACATTATAAGTGTCCTCAAGCATACTTGATGTTTGTAAGTATTTTCGAGTAAACTTTGTTCTTCGAGTATACTTGATAGTATATGCTTAGACAAAGTTAACTCTTTGCTTG
This sequence comes from Bidens hawaiensis, assembly GCF_021521415.1. Taxonomy (NCBI): domain Eukaryota; kingdom Viridiplantae; phylum Streptophyta; class Magnoliopsida; order Asterales; family Asteraceae; genus Bidens; species Bidens hawaiensis. The sequence continues at coordinate 84,615 of NW_027497638.1, forward strand.
ATTAAGTTCTTTCGAGTACACTTTAGATTGTTTGATTATTCGAGTATGGTCTGACGTATAAGAATCTTTCTAAGATATTTTATTGATAATCTTATTTGACTTTGAGTAAGCTTCTGTTATTTACTTATTTGTTATATCAAACCTGATTTTCAAGTAAGCATTGGTACAATACTTTGGCCGAGCAAGCTTTGTATTTGAAAATTTGAAAATGGGAATTTTTGCAGTATTTTGATACCTAACGACAAAAAGCATTTAAAACCCACTTCAAACACAAAAGGGTATAGTATAAAAAGCTGAGTTAGAAAAATTTTCATTCTCTTTTTCCTCTCTTTTCAATTATACCCAACTTAATCGTGACCTTATAATTATCATCCATCCTAATTCCGACATGGTAAGCTTTGCTTAAATGATATTCGACAATCATTATTTGGGTTTAGGTCTTTAATTTTAGTTTTTACTAACGTCTTTGTTTTATGTGTAGGTTATTAATTGTCGAAGAACATGTTCATGAAGACTATCATTTTATACTTCTTACTTTAATTATATATATATATATATGCATGTTCAATTAATGTTCAAATTGGCTAACTTGTGCTTTGAATGTGTGTTTTTCTTGTATGTGTGCAGATATGGCGTATCAGTTCGAGCCGAAACATAATATGTGTGAATTTCTCTAAATAAATAAGGAGTATCAGCTGCTAGAGTTAATGATAAACTTGCTCATATGATCCAATCTACGGTTTACCCTGACTTTAAGCCCAATTATCTACAGAAATCAACATACAAGTATATTGAGATCAGCACAGTATGTGGAAGATGTAAATGGCAGGAGGATTGAGGCCACTGTCCTTGGAAGAGAAGTAGAAATGACTGAACAACTGATTCGAACAAGCCTTCAGTTAAATGACAATTTTGCTGAACATTGTCATATTCCCAACAAAGATTGTTGAGGGTGTTTGATGAGACATTGGGGGCTACCAAGGTAACATCAATGAGGGGAAGCTCCAAAAGCGAATGTTTCCTCTAATCTATTGTTTTCTTATACATCATATCATTCAATGTCTGACTCCACGAAGGGGCACCTAGACCTTAATGAGCAGAGAAATCTCAACAGCCACTATATTTGATCTTTATAATCAACAATACAATTTTTCAAGGATGAAATCTGAAAGGCTGGTGACAAATGTAAGAAAGAAAGAGGCTGATTAATTTTTGATGTATCCGGGATTCTTAAAAATCATCTTCAACAGACTACACACCGACTTACCAACAATTGGCACAACACATGTTCTACAAGATCCAAATGTTTACAAGAGGATCAGCGGATTACGTGCAACCAGTTTGTTTGATCCATATGTGGAATTTTACATACTTCCATGGTTAATTAATAATGACATTGAATTAATGGAGGTACCTGCTTCACCAGTTGTGAGATGTGAGGAGGATAGTAGTGATGGAGGTGATGATGAGGAGAGGAAAGTGAGTCTGATGATGACAATAATGATAGGATGAAGATGATGATTTGATTATTGAGGAATATGTAGCATAGGTACAACAACATGTTGAAGGGGAGAATGTTCATGATGAAATTGTTTCTTATATAAATCACAATACCACAACCTTAACCTCACCTGATCACCAGTACAACCCCAAATACATGAGCCATACATACCATCACCACCGCACTAACCACCTTAAACCCAAACCATGAACCATTCATTCCATCACCACCACACTCACCATCTCAAACTCAAACCCATGAGACAGAAACCCATGAGCGATACATACCATCCCCACCGCACTCACAAATCGAATCCTACACAATCGAACCTGAACCTTACATACCCGAATGCATTGAAGCACATTTTCTAAACCAACCATACACACTCTACCAATCACCATCCCAATCCATAAACATTGACCAAACTGACATTACTTTATCACCATCTACCCAGACCCAAATTTCTTTGATCCAAACCATAAACCCTTTCCACATACAAGTTCAACAATAATTCAAAGCCCAATACATCAAACTCAACCCCGAACTCAAATATCTGAATCCTCTAATCTAATCCCTTCAATCTAAATCTTTCACCATCTACCATTTTAAGCCATCAAATTCTAAAAAGAAATTTGATCTAGTTGTTGAAAATTGTAATTTGAGGTCAGAAAATTCTGAGTTGAGGGATAAAAACACAAACCTACAGAAACAACTACAAGATGCCATGAAAAGAATTCAAACCCTGCAATCTAAGGTTGAGAAGACCTCAGATGTACCAAAATAGGGGGAGAATATTCTTGTACCTGCTAAAGACAACTCACTAAACATAATTGGTATGAACTACGCTGATAGTGAAGAAGAAATGATTATTGATGAGGAAATGACTGTTGTTGAGGAGACGAGAGAGGTTGTGGAGAATCTCATTGAGGAAAATATTAAGAATATCCAAGGTGTTATTGATGTGGTGATGTGAAGATGACCCTGACTTTGATATTCTTTATGGCGAGTTTGATGATACTGACTCATTGATTGTTGAAGGAAGAGAAATGGTTGTGGATTAAGAGGTTGATGATCTATTTAGGGAGATAGATTAGATTCCACCTCCTCAAGTCAAAGAGGTTGGATCATCTAGACCCATTGATGATGATGAAAGATGGAAGGAGAAAAGGGAAGGCAGTTGCTGAAAATGAAAGTTAATTACAACCCTTAAAGAAGAAAACTGGTGATTCAAATTATCATATTTTGTTTGTGGATGACTCTTAAATGAAAGATAAAGTGCTACATGATCAAATCTTGAAAGTTATGCTTTAAAGGGAGTTTCTGAACATCATGTTGACGGAGAAGGAATTGGATGAGCAAAGGTTCCTAATGGAACAAACAGAATTACAAAATAAGATGAGAGAGGATGAAGAAGAGATAGATTAAGTGTTCCTTGGGGGACTCTTGAAATTAAAAAACTGAAGATGCAGAAAAAGCTCTAGCTCTGGTTGTTAATAAATTTCAGGATGAAAATGAGAAAGAAGTCGAAGAAGCTACGAAGACAACACCAACTGCTCAAACCTGCCGCTGAAGAAAATATTGACAGGAAGTTGGTGGTTAAGTATGATGCATGCAGAATCCAAAAGGAGATGGCCAAAGAATCATCTGATAAGGTGATTGCTGATCTATTGAATGTAATCTGGGAAAATGAAAGGAAATGCAAGTAAATTTGGGTAAATAAGTTTGGAAAATAAATAGGTATGGCCAGAATATACCTAACTTTGAAGTGTTTGTGAAGAGGAAGAAGGTTGTGAAAGAGAAGGTACATATGGAGAAAGAAAAACAATAATTAGCTGAATAACCTATCCTTGTTGTACCATTGTAGACAGTATGACATGAAGATTATATACATGATGAGAATACGAACCTCAATGAACCACAAATTGGTGCATTGGAAGATCTATCTTACTTGGAAAAAGATGAAGAAGGAAAGGGGGTTAAAGACAAAGAGGTTGTAACTTGTTCACCTCAAATCAGTCTATCTGATATTCACATGGAAACTATTGAAGCAAGAATGGAGGAGTTAAGAAGACAATATCCAAGAATTGCTGGTTTGATAAGATATGGTTTTGAATATGAAGCTATCGAGGACCTTTCTGACAAAGATCTTGATAATTAGTTTGGAAAGAAGAGAGATGAAGAAAGAAAGAAAAGGGAACACAAAAGAAAAATCTTGAATCAACACCTGTCTCATTTGAAACAAAGAAATTATTTTGATGAACAATTGAGTAAAATGAGCTTCGAAGATATTGAGAACTTGTGCAAAGGCTTAAAAGAAAAAGAAGATGAAGATGGAAAGAGAAGAGTTGTATGCAGAGCCAAGGATGAATTGAAAAGAAAAATCTGGTTCTTAGAAGATTTGGAGGAAAAACTGGATTTCTAGTAGAACATGGATTTGAATTTGGCATTGTTGAGTTAAAGAGAAGAGTTGTACGGAGAGCCAAGGATGAATTGAAAAGAAAAATCTGTGTTCTTAGAAGATTTGGAGGAAAAACTGGATTTCTAGTAGAACATGGATTTGAATTTGACATTTTTGAGTTCATGAGTAAGAAGGAGGTGGAGGAGAAATTTAAAGTACTAACAAATAAGATTAATGATGATGAAAAAATTACTACTGATCATAAAGGACAGAGAGAAATGAAGGAGAAAGAGAAGGAAAAGGAATAAAAACAAAGAAAGGGCCAGGAATGTAGAAGAAATGAAAATGTCCCATTCTGAAAAGCAAGAAACAAAATCTAAGCAAACTAATCCTAAGAATAACAATTTGAAACACTGGGAAGATAGTGAAAATAGACATTTAGAGGCAAATATGTTGAAAAAGGGTATGCCTGCATGTGTCTTTAATAACTTGGGAAGATCACAATTACAAGAATTATTTGAGAAAGAAAAAGTATTTTTCGATGAAGTGGAAGCTGAAGGGAAAAAACTTTTGACTAAGCAACCCAGAGGTATGCTGTTTAGGATCTGCAATCACCTTTAGAAGAACAGATGAACAGGGAAACAATGGAGATGATCAAAATTTTGTCCAAGGAAGGTGTCAGCTTCTTGTCAATGATAGTGATGAACAAGTAAGAAATTATTAAAATCTTTGAGTTCAAGGGACATGTTAATAGGCCCAAATCACATAGACAATACTCATCAAGGGCTTCAACATCCAGAGTTCTTATCCCTACCACTAGGTCCAACTCACAAAGAGAATAAAGATCACCATCAAATGTGGATATACTAAAGAATCTATACATTGATTCAAGGACCAAAACCTTAAAATTCATAATGAAAAGTGGCATGATCAAAACAACCATCTTCAGGGATAATTTCAGGGAATTCAACTGGGAGCAGCTGGAAGAACTAGCAAACCTACATGTTCATGACTATCAAGAAAGGGACAGGTTTGCTGGTCAACAAAGGAAAGATCTGTCCAAATACCTGAATGATCAAGCAAGGGCAGGCTTTGCTTTGTTAAACAAAAGAAGAAGATTGGAATATAATGAAGCTGAAAGAAGAAAAGGTAAAGGAGATTGAGTGACATTAGAATGAAGGAGTGTATAAATATGAGAAGAAAAATGAGCAGGCCTATCACAGAGGTGTAGAGAAATGGAAAAATAGCTGCAATTTACATTGAAGAAAAGACTAACAACTTTAACTTAAGAAACTATGAGGGCCTTGCTTTGGGAATTATTTAAGATGATACTGATTTAGATGTTGATCTCCATGTGGATGATCTACATGATATTATAGGATGGGAACTTCATGAAGAACATCCATCCCATGTGGAGATCTCGATTTTTAAACAAAAGGCTGCTGCAGTAAGGCTGAAAAGAAGGATATATGAAATAAGAAACTCAAGGAGCTGATTGATTTTGTTTATTTATTTTGATGTGTAATATCCTTGTGACAAAATTTTGTTTATGTAATATCTTTCTTTTAAGTAATGTAATTTAGTGCTTCTAAGATTTTGAAATGTATTTTGAACAAGTGTATGTAATATGGACATGTTTTGGTGCATCTGAGTTTTTTCCAATATAGAGGGAGATCGTTGGGATCAAGAAATTATCAAGAAAGATTGGAATCTTCTCAACCTCCTCAAGAAATACTCTATGTATGGAATACGAGAAATCTAGGCACTTCAAGCAAGGTATCTTGCATCGAGCAAGGTTATCTTCTTGAATTCTTCTAAGTAATTAGTTCGAGTAAACTACACTTCATCGAGCAAGGTTGTTCTTAAGTCGAGCAGGGGTTGTTTCAGAGCAAACCCTTGACTAAGCCTAGCTTAAACCACGTATATTGGTGGGTCGAGCAAGGTTTCAATAATTAAGATCTCAAGCACACTTGTAGGAATTTAAAGGATTTATTATAAGGACTTCTACGAGCAAGGTTCAATATCGAGCAAGCCAAAGTACCCAGCACACTTAGTTTGCTAGAATAAGTCTTTGACAAAAGGTTGAAGAGATCAAGAAGAACAAGTTTTCTCATTGGATATTCTTAAGCAATGTTTGATTATATTATGAAGATTGAAGTCCGCTTAAAGAATATTTTATAAGAAAAATATTTATAAGTAAAAGTTTGCTCAGAGAACTGTTCCAGCACATTTATGGATTACAAGGTTTGCTCGAGAAAGACAAAAGCTTACTCGAAGACCTATCTGACACTTGTATTAGTTTTGAATAAGTTTGAATATTTTTCTAACAATGATTAGGGTTTCTAGAACGTCTCAGGTGTGGCTATTTATGGAAATACTAGGTCAAAATTTTTACAATAGTGAAAAACGGCTGATTAGACACGTACTTAGAAGATATAATTTTTTTGTTTGGAAAGTAGTCGCACATGACTTTCTACATAGAAACCCTAAAGTTATTCCTTTGTATTATTGATTAATATCAATAGAAATCTTTTAAGTCTTTTGTGTGTTTGTCTTATTTGGGTTATTTTAGCAACATCTTGATTACTATTGATTCCGCCTTTAGTAATCATCGGGTCTTTACATTAGCTTATTCGTAACCGTCTTGTCAACATTAATCTGTTGGTTACGAGGTTGATATTGAGATAAATCGATCCTAACTTTACTGGATCATGTTGTGATCCTGATGCACTGCAAGGATTCTGCCTGTCAAGATTATTGAAATTTCTACCCACAACAATTAGCCCCCAATATTTACAGCTGTACTATATATGGCTGTGAATATATCAAAATTTTAAAATCCCTCCAATATGACGGTTTTGCAGACTGATATGATGTGGAACGAATTTCAAGGCATGATTATTGCAATGGTTTTATAATAACTTTTACAAGATCATAATCCTTTCTCACTTGCTGGATTTTCCATTTCATCTAGGTAAATCTTCTGGTTCCTTTTTTGTTTTTTTTCCTCTTCTTTGTTCCTTTAGTATATTATGGGAAAGAAAGCGACTAAATGTTCATCATCTGCTTTGATTATTCCGACGGAAGAGTTTATTGATTAGCGCATCCTTAATCTCATTGGCCTATATATATATATATATATATATATATATATATATATATATATATATATATATGTTCTTTTACTGATTAGAACATCTTAACCCTAAAATCTTCATGCTTTTAATGAAAAAAGCTGATTTTAAGCCATTTGATCCTAATACCAACCCGATTTAGCATCTAAAGAATGGGTATGCTTTCCTTATCTTCCTTTTAAGATTGATTTCACCTATCCATTCCCTGGTTTAACCACCAAATTTTTCAAAGTTACCGGTTTAAGTTTTCTCAACGGATGCCCATGGTCTGGAGGGTTTTGTTTGTTCTTGAAGGCCTGATTCAAGCCTCGATCCTGATGTTAACTTTGGTATCTCGAAACTTGTTTATATTTATGGTCTTCGTCCTCATGGTTCTCACCTTTACCTTTTTAAAACTAAGCCTAGTCAAGATTCTCTCCTCTAAAAGATTACCCAAAATGACTTGAACTTGAAATGTAATTTCTGTTTTATGCGTAGAGTATCAATAATCAACGAAGAAGATCTTCCAATTCCCAGGGTTACCAAGGGTAGAATTCTTAGGTTCTACGACCCTTATCTTTTATTACTTTGTTAAAATTGATTACTATGTGCAGGTTTAAACTTTTCGAAACTTGCTCCTTCCCAAGAGGATATTGCTGACAAAGTGAAGCTTGTTTTTGATCTTGATCCTACCGAATGGAGTTCTTTTTTGAAGGCACCAAGTTTTGACGTAATCTCCGAATCTCGTCAATCCAAATCCATCATATCTTAACGTGAGGATCCTGCATATTAACCTGTATAAATGTATTTAATTATGTAAATAACCTGATGTGACCCTTAGCAGGAGCTAAGAAACCAAATCTTGATTTCGATGTTGAAGATACTGAGATCATTCTCTCCTCTTGTAGAGTGGTTACTACTGAAGGGAAGCATGTCGCCTCTATCCCTAATCCGACAACACGAAGCTCTCACTTTGTTCCACCTAAACCGACTTCAAGTAAGTAGAAGAAAGTTCAGGATCCTTAAAACCAAGCTAATGATCCTTTCAATGACCTGGACTGTGAAGGGACTCTTGAGAAGTTGGATGGCTTCTTTTGTGTAGTAAGTGGTCCTCTTTCTTAGAATATTTATATATCCCCTTGCACCTTATCTTTTGGGAATGTTTATATGAGATTAGAAACCTTTACTAGTGCTATCAAGGAATGGAAAAGCATGCTAAAATGATGGAAAGAGATGTGAAGAATGGGGAAAAGCTCTCTTAGGATAGGAAATAGAGGATGGATCACTTATCCAAAGAGCTAGACTCCATAACGAGGGAATGCGGTCGGTTCAGATCTTTGAATGCTCAAGAGAAGAATTATATGGTGGCCCGACCTACTTAAGAGCTGGAGAGGTATATGGACATTACCGTATGGGATACCCCAAGCATGGTTGAAGACGGTGGAAGCTCTTAATGGTGAGGTATCTTCTGGGGATAAGGATCCTGTGGTTGAAGATGATGTTGTCAAGGATGGTGAGGATGCTGTAGTGGCGAAGGATGCAACAGAGGTGTCTGTTGAAAAGGATAATTAGGGTGATAATGCAAAGGCATGAATCCATCTGTTTGTCTGATGATGGTTTGGCCCTGCGTGGGCTTTAAGACAATTCACTTTCTTAAACTTAGGATCCTGATGGCTTGGGTGGATGGACCTTCTTTTGGTGAAATCCAAGTCATCTCCTTTAGCTGTCATGCATCTCACTATATAAGTCTTTTAGTCTTTAAACCTTGTGTTTTCTATAGTTATTCATAAGATTTCCCCTGCATGCTAATATTAGAAGTGTGTCAAGGATTCACATTTTTCTGAAATGTTTTGGGATCAAGGATCCATGGGAAAAATCCTTGAATGTTTTTGGATTAAGGATCCCTTGGGACATGCCCAAACTTGAGTATCATAGGTAACCTGCAAATGTCGAAGTTTTTGTTTAACATGGCAATGGTAATTTCTTAGACAGGGACAAGCCTGCAATTTCTTGGGGCTACTGCCAAAATTTGAATGACATGTAAATGCCTTAATTTCTTAATGACACGTATGCTACATTATTATATTGAATCCTTGGTATAACCAATAATAACGAAATTTCCTGGAACTGTTACGTATACATATCTCACCATCTTCAATTATCCTTAGATTTTGTGTGCTCCTGGTGGGGTGTAGAGTCACTTATGCTAGAAAGGTGAAAACCATTAAACCTTTGGAGGGATTTGAATTCCACAAAACTTAAAAGAGATGGCCAAACTCTGTCTTGTATCTTGATCCTTGGAGATTTCTTCAAAAGCTTGAAAGCATGGTGAGATTGGGGTTAGACAGGCTAACACCCCATCCGATGCTTAAGTCAGCACATTTGTTTTGAAGAATTATAATAATGAAAATGAATAATATAATGAAAATTAATATAAAAAAAGAATAAGGCACGTACCTGGTATCCACCTAAGGATAATTTTATAACTTACATGAAATAGGTTTTGAGATGTTATCCATAGTTTCTAACCAATATTCTCCTTACTTGTTTCTAAATCTATTAGATATAGACCTTCCCACTTAGGTGCAAACTTACCATCACTTAATTTGAATGTATTTCTAAGTACAAGATAACCCACTTGAGATCTTATGATCCTTATACTTTTGTTGTATGACTTAGTGATCCTTTGCCGATGAGCTACCATCCTGATTTTGGTCTGATCCCTAACTTCATCAATGGTGTCAAGATTATGGATCATCTGCTCATTTTTATCCTGAGGATCCTGGAGATGAATCCTTGAAGTTGGGATCACCAACACTGTAGGGAGTACTGCTTCAGCACCAAATACCAAAGAGAAAGGTGATTGTCATATTGTATTTTTTCTCCTGTAGTTCTATCTGCCACATGACAAAAGGTAACTCTTCTGCCCATCTTCCTTTCTTGTCACTTAACTTCTTATTCAAATTGTTGATGATGATCTTGTTGTTGAATTCAGCTTGTCCATTAGTTTGAGGGTGAATAAGAGGTGAAGTTATCACTTGATCCCCTAACAAGCAAAAAAATTTTTTGTTCTCTTTCCAATTAATTGAGATGCATTGTCACATGTTATTTCTGCTGACACCCCGAACTTTGTAAGGATATTGCACTTTATGAAGGATATAACTTCTTTTCCTCTGACTTGTACAAATGCTTCTACTTCTACGCATTTAGAGAAGTAGTATGTTATTGCACATGTGTATACTTTGGCTACAAGTGCCTTTGGTAGCTTTCAAACTATATCCATTCCACATTTCATGAATGGCCAGGGGAAATGCCCAGATGCATTGGTTCAACTGGTTGATGAAGCACATTGCTATGTTTTTAACAAGCATCACATTTCTGAACATAAACCATAGAATCTCTTCTCATGGTTGGCCAATAGTATCCTATTTTAGTACTTTGGAGAAAAGTGATCTGCCCCCAACATGGTTTCCACAATCTCCATCAAGAATATCTTTTAACACCTCTTGGATCTCTGGATTATGAAGAGGGATTTTCCATTTTGTATATATCTCTTGATTGACAGGATCCAAGATCCTTTTGCAACTAGAGGATCCTGAATTTCAAAACATTTAAAGAATCTTTCTTTTATTTCAGGATCAACCGAATCAATGGCTGGATGTATGATATGGATAATTAGGATTTTTCTATCTGTTGGTATCTTGAGAGTTGATCCGAGATTTTCTAAGGCAACAACTTCAACATTATCCTCTCTTGGTACATGTTCTCTTTTGATAATCTTGAACTCTTTTACCAGATACTTAACTATTTTTAAGTATACAACCAATCTTTAACCTTTTGTTGCATAAGACCATTAAAGTGGTTAATAAAAAACAATGAATCAACAGTACCTTTAGAATCCTGACGGGTGGTCCATTAGTCAACCCTTAAGTGATTTAAGACCGTTAATAATCATGCATTTAATCGGTTTATCTTTTGGAATTAGATAACTACTATGTTGCTGTTAATTGTAGGCTAAAGGAGGTTCAGGAGTCAGTATGGTGTTTAATGAAGAAACCGAAGGAACCGGAGACTCTAAAGAGGTCAAAACATGTGAAAAATGAAGTGTGTGGCTGAAGTTCACCGTGACCCACGGTCTGGACCATGGTCCACAGTCCAATTAAAGAAGTGTGGCAGAGGCCACCGTACCGTGGCAACTCTGCCACCGTGGAGGCCATCGTGACCCAGTGTGTAAACCGTGGGCCATGGTTTAACTAAGCAAGATCACACCGTGACCCACGGTGTGAACCATGGGCCACGGTCCGCAGTCTTAACTGCCGTTTTTGTGACATATTATATTCGATTTTTGTTGGTCTTTTCATCTATCTGCTATTCTAAACACCCTAAGGACGAATTTTGGAGTGCAAGAACTTTACTTTGGTGATTATAATCATTTATTTGGTATTTTTGCTTTATCTACATACTTTAATTGATGTGATGATGAACCGAATGATGAGTGGCTAGTACTCTTTATGTTCTCTCCCGAACTGTAAGGTTTCAATTGACTTTTTGTGAATTATTTATGTTATTTGTGGGATTGTAATTTGATCATTTGATTGTATTACTATGGTGATTGTGAGTTTGTTTTGTAATTGCTAGTATAGTATAAATTCATGTTCTTTACTATCCGTTCTTGGCGCCATAGGCAATCGAGATTTATTTGAACAGAATTAGGGTTAACTATACTAAACTTATTTTCGAGTGACAACCTTGCATTTTTATAATCCAAGTACTTAGTTCTCTTTTATCACATTCAAACACACTTTCATGAACTAAGTCTATGTAGGTCATCCCAAAGGTAAACGTTAACATTATCAATAATGAAAACCTAAAATCGGGGGAGAGCATGGTTTCTCATATTGTTTAAAACTGGTTTATTTGCTTTCAGTTATTTTCGTTAATCAAAATCAACAAATCAAATACTTGAATTTACTTTTTGCACTTAGTTTAATATAGATAAATTTCATAAATACTTAGTAACACATATTCCACAATCTCTCTGTGTTCGACAACTGCTTACCGCTATCTAATTAGTGTAATCGGTTTATTTTTGAGTGAGGCTTCGACCTCACGTCAAATCCTGATCTTCATATACTTAGCCAACTGTAATCATGCAATCAAAGCTTCATACTATGCTACATTTTTTGTTGCTTGAAATCCCCAACTAATTGATTGGGGTATGATGTCCCCCTATAGCGAGTTTAGTATGCTTCCAAGCCCAGGTCCTTGTAAGGCCCTGGTCCCGGTGCCCTAGATCGTATGTTGGATTTACTCATAAACGCTATTCTAATTATCAGAGTTAATTAAAACTTTTCGTGGAATAATAAAAGTTAACCATTTGTTACAAACAATAGAATACTTGTTTCAAATTGTTTCAACATAAATCATCAAATAAAACATCATGTCTTCCGTCATTAGATGTCAGCCATTTAATCCATGCCACGTGCCATCCTCATGCTAGCTCTTTTAACCTATTTACATTCGTGCATACTAAAAGTCAGATACACCGAGTGAGTTGTAGTTAATCAGGCAACATACAATACATTCATATACTACGTACTTAAACAACTTTACTTTTTTTCATACATACATAAGTGCATACCTTCATTCTTACTTTCCTACTTCCATATTCTATCTTATTTTACATACATACGTAAACATTTTTAAGAGCCTTTCGCCCTATAACCTCACATATATTATTAGGGTCTCCCACCCTTAAGGAGCCTTTCGCTCTATAACCTCACAAATATTATTAGGGTCTGCCACCCTCCTTTCACAGATATTATTAGGGTCTGCAACCCTCCATCCACATATATTATTAGGGTATGCCACCCTCCTTTCACTTATATTATTAGATTCTGCCACTATTTTACCGTCAATTCATACAAACCTTCCTTTTCTTTTATATTTATATACTTTCATACATACTCTAAATCTTTTCTATGTAATTCATATATCATACATACATCATTCATATACACTCGTATATCATACATACATCAATTCATAAACATTCACATATCATACACTTACCACTTAAGGTAAGTGTATTAAATAAACTCATCGAGTATGCACACAACCCCAAAAACATAAGAAGGAAGTGGGGCTAGAAACTCACCTATGTCCTATTCTTCTCTGAGTTAATGATAACACCCTTCCTTAGCTATGCACGACAAACTGTGTAATAAGTTGAAGTTTTAATTTACCAACTCTAACTTTATCATACTTCTATGTTAGTGAAACCCCTAGCTACGGGAGTCCGTGGGCAGCGCTCTGGCAGCGGGGTCTAGGGGCAGCAACCATTAGTAGGAATTTCATAACAGTCATTTACTAAAAATTCATCAGAAAAATTGAACTTTGAAATAATCTAATTGAATGGAATTTCTAATCTAATGATAGACTCTAATCGAATGTAAATTCTAATCGAATGGAAATTCTAATCCAATGGAAATTTGATCCGCAAAGGATAGAGGTGTTTGTGTGTGTTTCTGAGTGTGTATGGAGACTAGAAGATGAAAATGAGGGTATTAGGGTTTTAGGGAGGTTTAAGGGGTTTATATACCCTTAAGCCCATGGACCTAAGACCCATCTCCATCCCTTATTTCATCATTTATTGTCCAAGCTCACAATCTATTATTTTATTTAACTTATCTAAATAATAGCACACCGTTAAGTAAACGAAATTTCATTTATTTGTTATTATCAAAATTAGGATGTTACAGTCCTCTTTTGTTGGATGCTCCATTTTTAATAGGATCTATTCTTCATCTGTTTCATATTGTTGTTGTACCTCAATATCTCCTACTTGTTGGATATGACTACTGAAATCAGCCATAAAATATGCCAGAGCCTGTAACTTGATTGTTGTTCTTGGTCCATATACAAAATTACATGTACTAAGTTTCACATACCACTTAGCCATTGCACCTGACATTTCTGGAAAATAGATAGGATGTTGTTTACCTTCATGATCCTTGACAAGCACATCACTTATTCTGGTCTTGGATACCGCTAGATACAATGATAATGACTCATTGTTTTCTGCCATTATTAATAATGGTGCCTAGGATAGATATGATATAAGTTTTTTGAATGATTTCTCATATTTTTCGCCCCATTTGAATATCTTACTTTTTCTTAGGATTCATAGACTTCTTTGCACCTTTTCGGAGGATCTTGAAATGAACTTATTGAGTGCTGCTACTCCAATACCCCAGCTTAAGCGGGAACGCCTGAGTGTGACGTACAAATTGCTTAAAACACATGTGACACTATTAAGTGATAATATTATCATTAATTAATTTGAACGTAAAGTACACAAGTTTGTAACAAGAAATACAAGTAAATTCTTATAACAATTAAACAGCTTGTCCATTTACTAATATAACCTAAGTACTAGTGTCTTCTCCAAGTCTGATCATCTAATGAATGTACATGTAGCATATATATAAAATAAGGGTCAACTAAACGAATAGTCGGTGAGTTCACACAAGTTTTGATATATATATATATATATATATATATATAGTATAGAAACCATACTATTCCATGAGACATGTGTAATAATCGTGTAAGTAAGGTTCTTTCCAGTTGGTAACAACCAGCATACTTGGATAATTGAGCAAGTAAGGTCCTTTCAAGTTGGTAACAACCAACACACTCAAATCGGGGGTCCCTTTTCCACTTATAACAAAATGATCCTGAGTGCAAAGGGGGGCATATGATCATACTTATTGAGGATACCATGTGCAAGTAAGTTTGAGAAACTAATCAAGAAACACACAATTCCATGATACGAATTGTAGTTTGAAATTATGAATAACTAAGCAGTTAATTTTATAGGATATATATGTTACCCCCAAAAATATGTTAAAACGTTAAAAAGAGGGTGTGAGAAACTCACCTAAAAATGTGAAATGATAGTTTGAACGAGTCAAACAAACGAGGCGGAGAATGATGGGGGATTATCCTAAACAAGTAAATACATATGCTAGATTTTAACAACGAGTCTAAATGGAAAGGAAACTACGAAAAATTGGGACATCGAGATTTTTTTATTAAAAATGAGTTTTACTAAAATGAATTCAAGTTTATGTAAATCATTTGAGTTTTATTAGTTAAATAATTCTTTTTAAATGAATAATTATAACTTATTGATATAAGCTTGAATAACAAGATTATAAACAATTTATGATTAAACGTTTTGTTGTTTAGTAACATACAAAAGTAATTTACTAATGAATTAACTCCAATGATTTTCATGAATTATTTTAAAGAAATTATACATATAAGTTTATGTTGAAAAAAAATAAAATAAACAATAATTAATTTTCTCAATTGATTATTTAGAGAACTCAAGTATACTAGTTTTATTATAAGAAATCATTCAATAAACCATTTTGTATATATTATCATATTTAAAAGAAAATGTTTATAAGTTTATAATGATCAACAAGTCATAACATTTAGATAATATTTATTTGTTCTTGCAAAATAACTATGTTTGATATAATATTTAGAAAATAAACGTGTTTATTTTAGATATCGGTGATCATAGTGATTCTTAAAATGAAAATATAATATTTTTTTTATAAAAATATCATGGTCATGAAGAAAAAATTATGAACATTTGAAATAAAATAAAAAAAAAACTATAAAGTATATGAAATCATAAAACTTACTTTTTAGTGCTTTCAATCTTAAGAAAATAGTGTATAGAGATGTGAAAAAGATGGAGGATTAGTCCTCCTTTTATAGTTGAATTCTCGAGTGTTTATGTTTTATAAAAATTAAGAAATTAAATCATGTTTAATATAATTATAAAAAAAATTGAAAATAGTTTAATGGTGTTTACAAGGTTTAAAACATTCATTAGTTTTTATAAGTAAGTAACATATGAAAAGATGATGATGATGATGATGATGATGATGATGATAATGATGATGATGATGAAATAATAATAATAATAATAATAATAATAACAATAAAAGAAGTTGTAGTTCAAGAATAATTCAAGTAAATTGCATGGGACATGTACATGAATATATGATCTTGATTATGAATGTTCATGCAATACTACAGGGTGATGAAAAATATAATTGCGTAGAAATGATCACATGATTAAAAGGTGAATTACTAGTAAGTTCAAAATTGACAAATGTCACGTAAAATACATGAAACGAAAGTTGAGATTAATTAACAAAATTTTAAAAAAATATATATGTAAAAATAATATGAAAACCGAAAATATAAAATGGGTCGGGTTTCAGGTTTGAAAATTAACGAATATTACAGCTACTCTCCCTGTTAATCGTTCAACATCCTTTATGTTTATTGGAGACTTCAAATTGAGGATTAATTTAATCTGTTCTCGGCTTGCTTCTATCCCTTTTTTGGTGACCATATAACCTAAGAATTTTCCTAATTGTACTCCGAAATGACACTTTGAAGAATTTAGCTTCATGTTGATTTGTCTAGGATATTAAATGCCTCCTGAAGATCCATAAGATGATCCTCTGTTTTCTTGGATTTAACCACCATGTCTTCAATGTATACCTCCATTGTGTCCCCCAGCTTGTCTTTGAACATCATGTTGAGAAGCCTTTGTTAGTTTGCGCATGCATTTTTAAGACCAAATTGCATAGCAGTATGACGATAAATAACTGTGGGTGTCATGAAGGTTTAATCATCCTGGTCTAATGGCTCTATCTGGATTTGCTGTTATCCCGAGGATGCATCCATTAAAGATAACATTTCATGGCCTATTGTAGCATCCACCACTGAGTATATATGAGGCAAGGAGAAAGGATCCTTCGGACATGCTTTGTTGAGATCTGTGAAATCCAAGAAAGCTCTCGGTAATATGTTTTTCTTCGGAAGTACTACCACATTGGCGAGCTATCTAGGATACTTAATTTTTCTTATCATTAGTGTCTTTAATAACCTTTCCACCTCTTCTTGTAAGATCACATTCTTTTCGGGTGCTGTTTTTTTCTTTTTTGCTGTGCATGCCTGAAATTGTTATTTATACAAAGTTTGTGAGTAATAACATTTTAAGAAATACCTGTCATATCTTCATGTTTCCAGGCAAGTGCAAATCTTATTTCATTTAGAAACTCTAGTATTTTGGATTCAATTCTTTCAAGGATACAAGATCCTAAGAGTGTCTTTCTGTGAGGATCCTTAGGGCTTAGGATAACTTCTTTCACATCTTTTTCGTTTTCTTCTAAGACCGCGAGATTCTTTTTCTATAATTGCTATGTCTACTGCGATTATACGTATGGCTTCATCAAGGATGTGTAACAATCCTTTGATTCTTTTTGATCACCGCTATCTTAATCACAACTTGTGATGTTGGCATCTTGATACATTGATGATACGTGAAGGTACTGCTTTCATGCTATTAATCAATTGTCTTCCCAAAATTGCAATGTAACAGGATAATGAATTGATTCACAAAATCTTTAAATCGAGTTTACCCCTTCTATGTAGATAGGCAGTTTGATTTCTCCAACTGTATTCTTTACATCCCATTGATACCTACCAACACCAAGGATTTATTCAAGATTTCATCCCTTGGAATGTTCGTTTTCTTCAAGGTTTCAAGCCGGATGAGGTTGACTAAACTTCCTCCATCGACCAGGATCCTTTGAACGTAATGGTTTGGTATGTATAATATGATAACATGACTATCATGATGAGGATCCAGAATATTTTCTTTATCTTCTTCGTTAATTGTTATAATCTGCTTATCATCTAGGATTGTTATTCTGGTGGGCACTGGTTTTTTTTCTCATACTTGGATTCTTTAGCATGTCTTTTGGCTGTAGAGTAGGAGGTACCACATATGTCGGATCCTCCTGATATAAGGTTAACTATACCTGCACCAGGAGAAGGTGGTGAAGGTGCTCTTTCGGCAGGCTTGAATCTTTGGCATATTATACCTTTTCCTTCCTAAGGGATCCTTCAATTATCATTGGCTCAAGAGATGGCTTATTTCCTTTTGTCAGGTCCCCGTTTGTAGGTAGATCGTTTACAAATTAAGTCATAACTCTCACGATTTCGTGTTGACAAGAGAGTTAAAGACGGGTTGCTATATTTAGAAAGAAACCGTTTGATGAAGGCGGAATCAATAACAAACGATTTTGTTGCTGTGGAATCAAACAACGTTAACTAACACACAAGATTCACACAAAAGATTTCCATTTATATAAAGTTAATCAAACAAATGATAATCAATCTAGGGTTTCTTGATGGGAAAGTTTTGTCCGTACAATCCTAAGAACGGCTGTCACTTGACAAATATTCTTTCTATTATCGTATTCAGCCGCTCTCTTTAGGTGTGCCCTAAATATTCCTTTTATAGGCCTGACACCCAAGGACAGCTATCATTCCCTCTAGAAACCCTAAATAAATAATTTATATCCAAATTACATATTCAAAATAATCCTAAGTGTAAAAAAAGTCTTCCAGGTAGGGTTTGTAGAAGTAAACTTCTCCGAGTAGACCTTGTGCTCTGCCTGCCTTGTTTAGAGTTGGTAACCTTAAAGTGTGCCCGGTAACAGTTTTCCGGGTATGCTTTACTTATAGTATTTTCCAAGAGAAAATACTCACCGGGTAGACTTCAATCTTCCTGATTGTATCAGACTTTGCCCGACATAACCTTACTAGCAACCTTGTTCTTCAATGATCCTTTCAACTCTTTGCTTGGAAATAGCTTATTAGCAAAGTGTGCTTGGTAGCACTATACCCTGCTTGAGTTGAACCTTGCCAGATGATACTTAAGATAATTCATTATACATCAAAGCATACTTGGACCACTGTATTATTAATGAATACCTTGCCCGGTCTTCCAATCACTTGGCTTCATGAGCTTGGTTAGCCAAGAGTTTACTCTGAAGTAAACCTTACTCGGCTATGAAGAACAAACCTGCCTGATATAGTGAACCTTGCCCGGCTATACACACAAGAGTGAACACTGCCCGGATATCCACTAAAGAAGACTTCTAGAAGATAACCTTGCCTGGAAGGCAAGATATCATGCCCGACGAAATAAAAGCTTGTTTGGAAGTCTAAGGTGTGCCCGGTTCCATAATTAGTCATTTCTAAGGAGGTTGAGAAGATTCCAATCTTCAATCTGATCATTTTTGGGTCAAATCTTGACTCAACAATCTCCCCCTAGATTGGAACACCTCAGCTGTCCCAAAACACATCTATTGTTACTTACACATGATTAAAATACACATCAAATTTAAAGTCAAATTACATAAACAAAAACATATTCAAATTACATATTCAAAGAAAGCTGTCCGAAGACATTACAAATTAAAAACCTACTCTAAGAATCTTGTCTTTTTCTTGCATTGTAGTAGGCTTGTCTTCTATTTGCAATAACACTTCCTGCTCTTTGCTTAAAGATATCAAGGACATGATAATGATTGTGACTCTTAGGAATGACCATGTTCCTTATATCCATCAGATCTTTAGTGTGCAGGTAAGTCAGATCCTCATCTCTTTTGATGATCCCCAATATATTCTCATCAGAGTTCCTTAGCACATAGTGACCATTTTCTTTATATTCAATCTTGGCTATTACACCATTCTTTTGAACTGTGTAATTGGGGCGTGTCATTCTTCTTTCAAGACTTATGCAGGTATTCATGTTTGACAAAGGATGTTTATCGTTAACATTCAACTTGTAATACGTTTCAGCACTATCCATCTTCTTCAACTTTGCACTTCTTCTGGATTTGTTTTGTTGAATATTTTTCCAGTTTCTCTTTTCTTTTAGGAATGAGAATCCTTTGTCAGCTTCATCTTTCAAATACATAGAGATATCATTCTGCTGTCTTCCAGCCCTCTTGTTTCTATCTCTATAATCATAAAAATTGAGATTGGCCATCCTTTCCTGTTGTTCTTGAGTATATTTATTAAAATCACTTCTCACAACAATGTCACACAGTTGCCTACTTTCCATAATCACTTTAAGAGACTCAGTAACAGAATCATAGTAGAGTTCTCTTGGAAGATCCACATCTGATTGTGGTCTTTCTGTTCTTTGGGATCCACTCCTACTGGATTCACCTCTTCCTGCTTGTGGATATCTTCTTGAAAGTGGAGGCCTGAATGGAATAGACTTCATGGGTTTTCTAGGCCTCAACTTGAATGTATTTATGTAGATTAACTATACCATTTCAGGTGGGAGGTTGGAAAGTTCAACAAGATCATGTCCTTCTTGTTCATTTAGAATAAGCATCATCTTATCTATCCCACGATTGTTTGACAATCCTGCAGGCACAAACTTTCCATCAACAAAGCTTATAGGGTTCTCACCTTCCCTTAAAGCCTTTTCCTAGTCAGCCTTTTGAATATAGATAAGTTCTTTCAAATCTTCCATTTATAAGGCATTAAAAGTGGCTTCATCCATTCCCCTCTGATTTATCATTATGCCCCTCAATATCTTAATCATCTCTTCATTCTCCCAAGGAATTATACATTCATCAGTTGTTTCAGAATTTGATTCCTCTGGGATTGGGGTTTCAACTTCAGGTGCTTCTTTTGATTTATCTTTTTCAGTTTGAGCTTTTTGTTTTTCCCCTACAGTCATTAATTTTCTTTTCCTTTTGGGAGGTTCTTGTTTACTTTCTGATTGCTCAGTGGGGGGTTCAGGTTGAACCTTTTTCAATTTTTCTTTTCTTTTCAATTTGTTCTATTGATCCAACACTGATTCTTTTGATAACTTTTCTACTACCTCATGCTTCAACCCCCTTTCTAATAGGTATCCACACATACCTCCAAAATTCTTTTTCAAGGCTTCAGTCTTTTCAATCTCTTCATTTTCTTTGACATATTTTTCTTTCACTTTATCTCTTTCACTATTGTAGAGATCTTGAAGCTTGTCATGATTGAAGTGGCTCAAATCTTTTCAGAATAGCTATGCTTCCTTAGATAATCTCTGTGTTTCTGAGCATCTCTATTATTTTGTTGTATCAACCTTTCAATTGTATCTCTCTCCTTGTTCAATCTTTTCTCCAGTTCATCATCATTCAAATCAGCTAAGCTCTCAAAGCTTATGCCATAGGTTCTTAGTTTCACTATCAAAGGATTTTTCCTTTTAGCATCCTAAAGACTTTGCTCAATGTTTGCCCTCTGTTCATCAGTCACTGTAACTTGTGGGGACACAACATTAGCAACTTTAGCATCCTTTCCCTGATTATCATCATGGTCATCATCTTCATCCTCCTCCTCAGTTGTTTTATTAACAACATCTATATTTGGTTCATCAGGAGTTAGATTTTCAGGGATTGACACATTTGGCACTCCTTGCATATGTTCTTCAGGCCTTAAGGTTTGCAAAGGTATTGCCCTTATTGGACTCTCCTCACAATCAGGGGTCTCTACAATGTAATTGTTCTTGTTATCCCATCTCCCTTTCTTTGCAGACTCAGCTCTTTCAGCTGGTTTAAATGATTCTGGTTTGTCCCTTTTTCTTGAGTATTTATTTCCAAACTTGGGATCATCTAAACATTCCCAATCATCTGGGTTCTGTCTAATATCATCTTCAATCTTTTGAGCCCATTTTTTAGCAGCCATTGAGGCAATAGATTCTCGAATTTCTTCTTCCACATTCAAGTCCATATTCACACTGATTGGTTTGGCAGTTTCAGTTGATTCCTTTGGTGGTTGACTTTGAAGTTGAAATTTGCTAACCACCATGGCTAAAGAGTTGTCTGCTTCCTCAACCCTTTTCAACTTAATCAGTGCTTCAATGACATCTTGATCATCAACCTTTTAATTAATTTCTTTGGCTACATTGGCTTGACTGATCAATTCTTCTTGTGCTGCTACCTCCTCAGCTTTCAGAGTTTGGGCTAGTATCTCTCTATCCCTTATCTCTCTTATTACATTTTCAAACTTTCTTCTTGCATCAGCAGCAGTTTCTTCATTATCTTTAAATAAAATGTCTTCTTCAAGATTAGCCTGAACATGCTCTTCTTCAACCACTTTTGCCTTACCCTTTTCTAATCTCCTTTGTTCATTTTCTTCATTCTCGGATTGTTCAAAATCATCAATCTCTTTTTCAAGTGCTTCTAAGTCAGGATCAAACTCTACCCTCTTGGAGCTTTTAGGTTGTTCAGTTTCAGTGACAGGCTCCTCAATAGCCGTATCTCCCATATTGATTTCATCATTTTGAGTTTCTGTTAGAGCATTTGTGACCACATCAGAGGTAGCCACATTCTCTTCTTCATTAGTCTGTTCAATTTCATCCTCTGCCTCTTATCCATTAGACTACTCCTCTCCCCATACAACATTCATTATTTCATTATTAACATCATAGTTTTCCTCTCCTACTTCAGATTTATCTCCTTCATATTCAACATCCTCCATCCTTCTTTAATCACTTTCCTCCTCATCATCATAGGCATTCAGGATGCATGTAAAACCATTTACAGTCTCCACACCTGTATCCTTTTCAGTTTCAACACTCACAATAGCATCAGTTGGCAGATTTACATTCTCCCCCTGTTTTGGGGCAGCTGAGGTCTTCTTAACCTCCTGCTCCAGGGTTTGAATTCTTAATCTTGCACACACCAACTGATCTTGCAACATCACATTTTCCTGTGTTACTTCTTCATTTCTTTTCTTCAATATTGCATTTTCTATCAAGTCCAAATTTCTTTGAAATAAGTCTGTGTCAGTATGTGGTGTTGTAGTTGGTGATGTAGTGAAGTGTTCAGGTTCATATTGTTCTAGGTTTGGGATTTGAAATTGGATAATGGGTTGTGTTGGTGATTGTGTATGGGGTGGGCTTGGAATAAATGAATATGTTTGAATTGGGCTAATGGTTGTTGGTGTTAGCGGTGTTGAAGATGAATGAGGGGATGTTTCATGATGGCTCAAGGTTAAGGTTTGGGTTGGTGATTGAATTTGTGGTAATTCAGGTGGTGTTTGAATAGGTAGGTCAGTTGGTAATGGTTGGTGTGGTAGAGTGTGTGGTGGTGATTATATTGGTTGGTGAATTGGTAAAGGTTGGTTCTCCCCCATATCAATTACATCAACATCAATGGCTACTCCAGCCCCTCATGCATTCCCATTGTCATCATTATCTCCATCATCAGAATCATAATCATTATCTTCAATATCATCTTCCCCTTCTTCCTCCTCTGAGCTCAACTCAGGTACTGGCATAATCTCCAAATCATGGTTCAATAACCATGGTAAAATTTCAAATGGAATGTTTGGATTATATCTATTTGCATTCCACGGATTTTTAATTCGTTTAAAGGTGTTGGGATTCTGCAGAGTATGAGTAGTGCCTATGGTGGGTAAATCTCGCAACTCCCTATTGAAAATTATCTGCAAAAATCTGGGATTTTGCAGAAACCTATCCTTCTCAACCTTCTTTAAATTTGCTACCAATCCTTCATTGATAATCTTGGAGAAATTGATTGGTAGGTCATAAATGATTTCAACTGTAGCATTTGCTAAATCTCTACTCATCAAAGTCCATGAGCCTTTCCTTGGAGCAAATACTTGAACCACATGGTGAATTAAAAATCTGTATATCAAAGGGAACATTCCCTTCTGAAATTGCCCATCATGAATTGTCCCTTGGTATCTCATAGTCTGTTCAACAATTCTCAGCTAGTGATGAGTGTTGAAGTTGATATGATTATGGTCATCGTGTAACTGGAAACATCTTCTGATCATTTGTTCCGTGATCTGAATTTCTTGTCATGCCACTGTTGCTTCGATCCTTCGACCATTAACATCATCGTACAGTGTTGCTGAGCGCCAGAAATCAGGTGAATGATTTCTATAAATGAGTAGGCATTCAGTGAAGGTAAAACGAACATTTGATCTCAGCAACCATGTTATCATCATCGCCACCTCCTTATTGTCAGGATTAATCTACAACATGGCGCACATATTTTGCTTCTGTTCAAAGGGATACTTCGATTGTTCATCATCTGCCATGTCTGAAAAACATAATCACACATATTCAAAATGAAATTAGTCATAAAGTTCACAACTTTAAGTAACTTCAAATTATAAAAATAAAGAAGAAAGAGAGAAAAATCATCAAGAACCTGTTCTTTGACAAAATTTATAACCTAAACACAAAAACAAAATGTTAGTATATAAATACACAATCAAAACCCATTAGAGTCTAATCGTTATCGAAAAACACATTATTATTGCTTACCGAGTCGGAATTAGTGGGCTTATTAGAGTTAGGGTTTGGATTAAAAACGAATGTGATAAGTCGGTTTAGGTTTGTTTGTGAATAAGCAGTTGCGGTGGAAGGAGAGAGAGAGAGAGAGAGAAAGGGAAAATAATGTTGAAAATATCCCTAACTCCCTCTTATATACCTTTTGAAAGTGGGTTTTAAATGCATTTGTCGTGTAGTGTGTTATTAGTTGTCAAACATAATAATGTTATCCATTTAAAAACAGGAACATTTAAACCTTACCCGATACAATCAAAATGTCAAACTTTACTTGGTAAAATTTTCACTAGTTATATTGATAAAGTTTGCCCGGTACCTTCCACTTACAAACTTTGCTTGGTCAGATTAAGTAATTTAAAGTCAAGATATAATGAAGAAAGCTTACTCAAAATACCAGATTTCTTGAGAACCAAATCACAAGATAGACAATCAAGTATAAAATCATCAAATAAGCAATCTTGCTAGGAATCAATTAAGATTCCCATATAAATTTCTCAATTTTAAATTAAAATTCCTAAATTAGTATAAACCCAATCAGTATAAGAAACATATTCAATCAAGCATACTTTGATCCACAGTGTGCCCAAGCAACCTTCTTAGTATAATGTGCCCGAACAACCTTCTTAAGCAAAGTATACCCGAATAACCTTCCTAGAGTATAAAGTGTGCCCAAAAAGATATCAAGCAGACGTTGTACCCGGAAAGTCAAATTTTGAAATTACCAAGTATATTGAGGGAACAATAGTGTTCTCGGAATATAAAGTGTGCCCAGAAGACAAAGTCTGCCCGAAAACACTTGTAATTTTAAAGAAATCATAATCACAAATAACACATAGCATGCTTGGAATTAAACATAAAACACCTAAGTGTGACCGGAAGACAAAGTCTGCCCGAAAACACTTGTAATTTCAAAGAAATCATAATCACAAATAACACATAGCATGCTTGGAATTAAACATAAAACACCTAAGTGTTCTATAGTCTAAAATTTCAAAGCTTGCCCGGAAATCCTATGTTAGCACAAAGCTTGATAGGATAATCATATTCAAATATCCGGTATGCCCGGGAACTAAACTAAACAGTTTAGTCTACCCAAAAAACTTCAAATCATCAAATCATACCCGAAAAACATATTCAATCATAAACAGTCAGGCTTGCCCGGAAAGTGACTAATATTAGTAAACTCTACCCAAAAAGTATCAAATACTTAAAGGCATGCCCGAAAATAGTAAACTTAGATAACAGTTTCTAAGTGTACATGGAAAAGTTATAAAACATTTGACCTTACCCGAAAATATATATTCAACCATATTCAACTGTTTTGTGCCCGGGAAGGTTAGAAATCATCAAACCTTGCCCGAACTTACATATTCAACCTATTTTAGGCAAAATGCAACACTTTTGACTTAAACCACTTATCAAAGACATTTCTAAGTTATGTATCATTTCAGATCATAATATAAGAGCAAATGGTGCATTTAGAGATCAAATTTCAGTTATGTTTCTCTTCAAAACAATTTATTTAATAAACTGAAAAGATCTTAAGAATGGGATCATATTGACTAAGTAGCTTTCTCAATACTTCATTCTCAGCATTATTATGACTACAAAGACAGGTCAACATCAGGTCTAGACTTAACATGATTTTCATTTTCTTTGGTGATATAATTAAGTTTCAATTAAGTTGCAGAGAATTTAATGGATAACACATGCAGTGTTCTGATGCTCCTTATCTATCCTCAAGGCTTATTTGGCTTTCTCCAGATCACCCCAATTTGACTTTGACCCCCTGGTTTTGGTTAAAAACTTTTATTGACAGAACATATTTTTGAAAATTTAAAAGATATTTCTTTTCAAATCTACAAACATATGTGAGGTTGAACATTGGACTTACATGCCACGCAAATCGGACTTACAGGCCTTTCATTCAGGATGTTTAAAGGACTTATATGATTTCCTCCACCCTTGTAGTTCTGGAATTAACCCTCATGTTTGTATTTTCCAATAAAAATATGTGAACATTTATCAACTTTTAGTTGATTAAAAATTTGAAATTAAGTAGTTCACAGCTGTTCTTTATCACTCTTTAAAAGATATTTCAATTTTGGGTAACCAAAAAAAAACCAACAGGCTTGTGTATGACTGGATAATCAATTTTCTGCCTATCATTTGAAAAGGTTTATCTAGGAACATGCATAGACAACAATGTAACTACACATAAATCATAGCATTTCCTTTATGTTTATATCACCTCAGATTTTACATATAATGAGAAAGCAACCATACATGTTAATGACTGTACTCAGAGTCCTTTTAGCCTAATAAATCTATATGATTGGCTAAGTAGTCAATGTACTATCATTTCCCATGAACATTCAGTTTAATATTCAATCACCCCAATGTCTCTTAATTGTCAGGTAAATGGCTATCCTGTTTGACCACAAGTGGTCAACAGGATCAAACATACATGTGAATATACGTCTTGTCAAAGTCTGAGCTATTGACATAGTTTTTAGTGAATGAATAGAAAACAAGTTATAATTGCCCCAAATTCTTTCAGTTTTTGGTTAATGGCTATCCTTTTAATCTTTGCAGATTATAGGACCAAACATACACAAGTGTATGTCCTTCCAACTTGGCAAATGACATAATTTTCAGCAAAGATAACTACTTGAGACTTTTCATTGAAAAATCCTTCTTTTAAGCTTCTATAAAGCTTGAACTGAATAGTATTATCATGTCTCAACACCATTAACAACTTGCTTATGTTTTGATTAAAATTTGTGATTATGCAAAAATGCATTTGAAAATTCATTTGAAAGCTTTAATTTTGACATAAAGACATATTTTGACACAAACAGTTGTAACATATTCAAATCTTAATCATTCTTAACATCATCAAAACAAGTAGACATTCTTAATATTCATAGTCTATCCTATCCTAATAACATCAAGATGGTCAGATAACACACATATTCAAGCAATCATAATCAAGTGTCAGGTCCCGATTATGATGGTCGATTCGGCTCGGATCTTAATCAATCATGTCATAACTCACACAAAATTAATCGTGTTGACAAGAGAGTTAATGACGGGTTACTATATTTAGAAAGATGACCGTTTGTTAAAGGCGGAATCAATAACAAACATACGGTTGCAATGAGTATTCAAAATATGAAGACACACCCAGGATTCACTCAAAAGATTTCCATTTATATAAAGTTAATCATACAAAAGGATAATCGATTAGGGTTTAGAAGGAATCCTAGGACAGCCGTCACACACACAATATTCTTTCAATTAATGTGTCGGTCTTATCCGTATTGTGTCTCCGCTTCAATGTCTCTGGCGGCGTGCCCTAATTATTCTATTTATAGGCCTGCCAACCTAAGACAGGTTGTCATTCCTTCTAGAAACCCTATCCGATAGTACATATTCAATTTACATATTCAAAAATATACTAAGTGTAAAACAAGTCTTCCGGGTAGGCTTTTCATTAATCTTCAGTCTCCGGGTACACAGTGTACTCGGCCTTCCTTCAGACTTGGTAAACATAGAAGTGTACTCGGAATCAGTTTCCGGGTAGACTTTACTTAAAGAATATTTTACCAAGTAAAATATTCACCGAGTAGACTTCAATCTTCTTGGACTTATCAAACTTTGCTCGACAAATCCTTACGAGCAACCTTGTTCTTCTATGGTCCTGTTCGGCTCATTGTCAGTTGAACAACTTATTGATAAGGTATACTCGAGAGTACATACCTTACCTGAGCAGAACCTTACTCGATTTGACTTAGAGATATTCCATCAACTCATCAAGTATACTCGGACCATATTTATTAAAGAATACCTTGCCCAGTCTTCCAATTACTTGGCTTCTTGGACTTGGTTGACCAAACCTTACTCGGAAGAGTAAAATACTTGGTCTTGAAGAACAACCCTGCTTGACAAAGTGAACCTTACTCGGATATGCCAAATTAATGAACCTTACTCGGAAATCAATAAAAAGCATACCTTGCTCGGATATCCACTTAAGAAGATTATTTGAAGTAAACCGTGCCCGGAAGGCAAAATCTCGTACTCGGCTAAGTAAAAGCTTACTCGAAGGTCCAAGGTGTGCTCGGATTCAATACTTAGCAGTTTCTGAGTAGGTTGAGAAGATTCCAATCTTCCATATTCTTCGTTTAGGTCAAATCTCCTCATTTGGGTCAAATTCTTGACTCAACAATCTCCCCCTAGATTGGAACACCTCAGCTGACTCAAAACACTCTATGGTTACTTACACTTAGCAAAATACACATCAAATTTCATAATCAAATTACATAAGTAAAAGTTACATAATCAAAGGTTTGTCCGAAGACATTACAAAGCAAAGCCTATTCTATCTATTTTGTCTTTTCCTTTCATTGTAGGCTGCTTGTCTTCTCATCCGGATTACAGATGTTGCTCTTTCTTTGAAGATATTGAGCACTTGGTAGTGAGTATGTCCTTCTGGTATCACCAAGTCTCTAATATCAGTAAGATCATCATTGTGCAAGCATGTCAGATCTGCATCCTTCTTAATTGTTGCCAAGGCCTTTCCATCAGAGTTTCTTAGTACATAGAAACCAGTGTCTTCTTTGTATTCAACTTCAGTAATGACACCGTTCTTCTGCACTGTGTAGTTTGGCCTTCTCATCCTTCTTCCCAAGCTTATACAAGTATCCATGTTGGACAGCGGATTCTGATCTCGGACTCTTATCTGGTAGTTCAGTTCAGCCCTGTCCATTCTCTTCTTTTTCTCTGACCTTTTTGACTTGTGGAGTTGGATCATTCTCCAACTTCTCTTTTCTTTCAAAAATCTGAATCCATCAGCAGCTTGTTCATGTAAGTACTTTGATAAATCATTCATCTGTCTTCCTGCTGATCTGTCCCTGTTTCTGAAGTCATACAAGTGCAGTGTGGCCATCCTTCTTAATTGATCTTCATTATACTCAAGGAAGTCACTTCTGACCACAATCTCCCTTAGCAATCTGCTATCCATGATCACTCTAAGAGAATCAGTAACTAAATCATAGTACAGCTCTCTGGGTAGATCCATATCAGACTGTGGTCTTGTTCTTTGTTGTGCTGAGCTGCTTGATTCTCCTCTTCCTCCTTGGCCTCTTCCTCTTGATAATCTTTGATGGATTGGAGGTCTGAATGGAATTGATTTCGTGGGCTTTTGAGGTCCCAAGTTGAATGTTTTCACAAATATGGCTTCCACCATCTCAGTAGGAAGATTTGCTATTTCAACTATGTCATGTCCTGCTGCCTCCAGTTCAATTAACATTTTGATCATTCCTGGAGTTCTTGCTAGTCCAGAAGGTAAAAATCTGCCATCAGAGTAATATCTGGGATTTTCTCCCTCCCTTAATGCTTTTTCCCATTCATCTTTTTATAGATAGAAAAGAGTCTTCAAGTCCTCTTTCTCCAACACATTAAAGTCTTCTTCAGTCATCCCTCTCTTGTTTATCATTATGTTTCTTAGGATGCTGATCATTTCCTCATTCTCCCAAGGCATAAATGGTTCTGTTTCTTGTTCAGGTTTGACATCATCTTGAGGGATAGGAATTTCAACATGTTTGACTTGCTCCTTTTCCTTCTCCTTTAAGGTCAAATACTTCCTCTTTGCTCAGATTTCTCACAACCTCAGGCTTCATGCCTTTCTCAATCAAATATCCACACATGCCATCATATTTCTTCTTTAATTCTTCCAGTTCAACCTTATCATCCTGTTTTACAAACTTTTGTGAAACTATCTCTTTCTCACTGTTGTAGAGATCTTGAATTTGGTCCATAGTGTATTTTTCCAGGGCAGCTTCAGGATAACCTCTGACTTTCAAAAAGTTCTTATAATGCTCAGTATTTTTCTTTCTCTTCTCAACCTTCTTTAAGACTTCCTCTGCATTAATTTCAATGATTCCCCTTTGAATATAAGTCATTTCAGCTTGAGGGTTCTCAGCAGTAGAGCTTGTACCAACTTTTTCACCTCCTTGATCAGGGTTGTCATCACCCTCTTCATTAGACTCCTCAGAGTCATCCTCCTCATCATCTGATAGATCAATCATGGCATCTATTTTGGGTTCATCAGAGGCAGGATGCTCTAGCTCAGTAACATTAACATCAGGAACATCAACATCAGGAACATCAACATCAGGGACCCCTGGTAATTTTTCTCCTGGTTTCAGTGTTTTCAAGGGAATTGCCCTGATTGGTTCACCATTAGTCTGCTCAGCAGATCTCTTTCTTCTTTGATAAGTCTTTTCAAATCTTCTTTCTCCCCAGTTACCTGTAGGGTTCTTTTTCATGTCTTCTTTTACTTGTTCAACCCATTTCTTGGCAGCCATAGTTGCAATTGACTCACCAATTTCTTCTTCAGGAATTATATCAGTAGTTGGTTCAGCAACAGTTTCTGATGTTTGACTTTTGGATTGGAACATGCTGACTACTGTCCCCAAGGAGTTGTCCACTTCTTCAACCCTTTTCAAATTA
Organism: Bidens hawaiensis; assembly: GCF_021521415.1. NCBI lineage: Eukaryota > Viridiplantae > Streptophyta > Magnoliopsida > Asterales > Asteraceae > Bidens > Bidens hawaiensis. The sequence goes on from NW_027497638.1 coordinate 115,409, forward strand.
ATCAATACCTCAATAACTTCTTGATCAGCCTCATCTTCAGTCAGTTCTTTTTCAATGTTGGCTTGTCTGATCAATAAGTCCTGCTGTGCTAACTCTTCTTCTGTCAAGGAATGGGCAATTGCTTCCCTTTCCATTGACTCTTTAATCAGTCTTTCTTTCTCAGCAAGAGCAGCAGCAGCAGTAGTATCTACAAAGGATACATCTTTCTCAACATATACAGCAGGCTCATCCTCTGTTGCTATCCCTTTACCTTTTTCTTTTCTTTTTCTCAACTGCTCTTCATTCTCTTGCTCATCACTAGTTTCATATTCATCAATTTCTTTGAACAGTTGACCTAATTCCGAATCATGCTCTACCCTCTTGGAACTAACTTCTTGATCATCTTCAGGTTCAGTGTTTATCAGTTCCTCAGTAGTAGCATTCTCATTCACATTCTCTATAGTTATCTCCTCATCCACAATATCAGTCAACTCTTCTGTAATCACATTCTCATCATCATTTGACTTTTCATTTTCATTTGTTTCCTCTCCACACACCTCTTCTTCATTCTCATCACTAACATCATAATCATTCATAATCATTTTCAAACCATCAATCTTTTCAGCACTTTCAGCATCAGTCACATCATTTTGATCCATATTCTCCCCCTGTTTTGGGGCAGCTGAGGTCTTCTCAACCTCCTGCACCAGGGTTCGAATCATCAGTTCAGCATCAGCTAACCTTTTTAATAACATTTTATTTTCATTTGTTAGCTCTTCATTCTTTCTACTCAACTCAACAATTTTCATTTCTAACCTCCTCAACTTGCCTTTTCAACTCATCATTCTCCAACATTAGATTAATATTTCTTTGAAGTGTGTTATCTTGTTGGCTTGAGAGTGGGGTTGTAGGGAATGGTTCATAAGTGGGTTGTTCAGTGATGGATGGGGATTGTGTGTGTTGTGTGGAGGTTTCAGGTTGGTCTAAGTTAAATGATTGAGGTGGTGTTTGATGTGGTGAGGTTGGTGGTGGTGAGTGTGGTAGTGTTGGGATTGGTTGTTCAATATCTTCTCTCTGCTCCCCCTGTTCAGGTGCCATCATCTCCATCTCCAAACCATCTCCACCGTCATTTCCATCAACATCATCATCAGAGTTTCCTCCAGCACTCTCATCATCACTCCCTTCTTCCTCCTCTGAGCTCAGCTTAGGCACAGGCATAACAGCCAGATCATGGTTTAATAACCAAGGTAAAATTTCAAATGGAATATTTGCATCAAAAGTGTTAGATACACCAGGATTCTTTATTCTTTTGTAAGCATCTGGATCCTACAGTTTATGAGTGATTCCAATTGTTGGTAAATCTTGTAATGTGCTGTTGAATATGATCTGCAGGAATCTTGGGTACTGCAAAAATCTCCTTCTCTCTGGTTTCTTTAGATTCCCGACTAGCCCATCAAAAATCATCTTGGAAAAGTTAAAGGGCAGATCAAAGATAGTTCCAACAGTGGCATTTGCTAGATCATGACTCATCAGAGTCCATGATCCCTTCCTCGGAGCAAATCCATGAATGATATGATGAGTAAGGAATCTGTATAACATCGGAAACAGACCCTTCTGAAACTGTCCCTCATGGACATTTCCTTGATACCCCATTGTTTCTTTGAAAATTTTCAATAGATGCTTTGTATCGAAGCTGATGTGATTGTGATCATCGTCATTTAGTCTTAAGCATCTTCTGATCAACCTTTCAGTGATCTGTATCTCCTGTCTGGCCACGGTTACCTCTATTCGTCTTTCATTACCATCTTCAACTAGCTCTGCTGATCTCCAGAAATCCAAGGAGTGATTTCTGTAAATAGTTGGGCATTCAGTGAGAGCGAAGTTGATATTTGACCGCGCCATCCATAAAATCATACGAGCCATCGGTTCATTTTCTGGTGTAACTTGTAGTAACGCACACATGTTGTGCTTTGGCTCAAAAACATACTTTGGCTCGTTATCTGCCATATCTGTAATACATAAACAAACACATTCAAAGTGAAATTAGACATAAAGTTTAATACTTTAGACAATTTCAAGTTATAAAAATGAAGTAGAAAGAAAGAAATCTTCAAGAACCTGTTCTTCGACAAATTTATAACCTAAACACATAAACAGAGTGTTAGTACTCGAATATATAATCAAGTTATATTACAATCTAATCGTGATCGGAAAACATAAAATTTTATGCTTACCGAGTCGGAATTAGTGGCTGATAAAAATTAGGGTTTGGATTAATCTTGAATTCGATAAGTCGGTTATTTTTCTTAGTAAGAGAGGTTTTGCAGTGGAAAGAGAGAGATAGAGGGAAATAATGTAGAAAAAATTTGCCTAAGTCCCTCTTTTATCCACTTGATATATTAAAAACATTTAATCTCATTTAAAATTATAAGACCTTACTCGAAAAATTAATTTATCCAAAGTCTACCCGGTCTACTTCCACTAACAAACCTTGCTCGGTCAAACTTTACTCGAAAAGATGTTCATTTTGAATATAAAGTTTGCCCGAATACTTCTCTTTTTAAACCATGCTCGATCAAGAAAATTAATTTAAAGTTAAGACATAATGAAGAAAGCTTACCCGAAATACTTGATTTCTTGAGAAATAAATCACAAGACAAATAATCGAATATAGTTATCAAATAAACATTCTTACTAAGAATCAATTAAGATTCTCACAAAGATTTCTCAAATTCAAATTAAAAATCATCTAGCATGAACCCTAAAAATCGTAATCACATTTTGTCATTTTAACAAACATATTCGAACAACGTATTCATTCAAGTATGAATCACTAAACAATTTCATCATACCAACTCACATATTCAATCACTGCATTCATCCAAGTATGATTGTATGAAGATTGTGCTCGAATACTCTTTCAAATGTAAAGTGTGCTCGGACAACAATCTTATGCAAAGTATACCTGAATAACTTTCATATAATACAAAGTATGCTCGAAACCAAATTCTAGCAGACAGTGTACTCGGAAAGTTAAGTTTTGAAAATTACCAAGTATATTGAAGGAACACAAGTGTACCCGAAATAAAGAGTGTGCTCGGTAAACGAAGTTTGCCCGAAAACACTTGTAATTTCAAAGTAATCATAAACACACATATCACAGAGCATGCTCGAAATGAAATTAAACACAAACATTTAGGTGTGCCATAATCTAAAATTTCATAGAGCTTGCCCGAAAAATCCTAAGTTAGCATTAAGCTGCTAGGATAAACACATTCAATCATCAGGTATGCCCTTGCTCAAGGTAACTTATCATATCAAACCATACCCGAAAATGACAAACTTAAACAGTAACATCTAAGCGTGCCCGGAAAGATTAACAAGTCTTTCCTAACAACATATTCATAAAAAGCTTACTCGGTGTACTTACTCAAGTTCACAGAGTTTGCTTGAAAACACAATCAGCATATAACATGCATAGCTTACTCGAAACAAGAGTTTCTTGTTAACAGTTAGCTATTTCAATACATAATCATCTCAAGACTTCAAGCTTGCTCGGGATGGGAGTACAGCAGTGTACTCTACCCGTAAAGTGTAAACACTTCAAAGCATGCTCGAAAGTCATACAGTTAGTCAGAAATGACTAAGCTTACTCGGAAAGATTGAAAGCTATCAAACCTTACCCGAAACAACATATTCACACATAAACAACTGTTTTGTACTCGGAAAGGTTAAAATCATTAACCTTACCCGAAAATACATATTCAAACAGTTTGTGCTCGAGAAGGTTGATAATTATCAAACCTTACTCGAACTTACATATTCAGACATAATCAACTGTTTTGTACTCGGAAAGGTTAAACCTTACCCGAAAACACATATTCAAACAGTTTGTGCTCGAGAAGGTTATAAATCATCAAACCTTACTCGAACTTACATATTCAACCTATTTTAGGAAAAATGCAACACTTTTTGACTTAAACCACTTTTCAAAGACATTTCTGAGTTATGTATCATTTCAGAACATAGTTTAAGAGCAAATGGTGCATTAAGAGATCAAATTTCAGTTATACTTCACTTCAAAACAATTTCTTTTATAAACTGAAAAGATTTCAGGAATGGGATCATATTGACTAAGTAGCTTTCTCAATACTTCACTCTTAGCATTATTATGACAACTTAGATAGGTTAACAGCAGGTATAAACTTAGCATGATTTTCATCTCTTTGGTGATATGATTATGGTTCAATTTGAGCATAATGCAATAATGGTCAACACTGTGCTCTGATGCCTCATATCTCTTCTCAAAGCTTATTTGGCTTTCCCCAGATTACCCCAATTTGACTCCAACCTCCTGTATTTGGTCAAAAATACTTTTTGAATGACAGAACTTATTGTATTTTTTTTTGGACTTTTGATATTCAAACATGTATAGAGGTTGAACATTGGACTTACAGTTAGCAACATGCCTTTCATTCAAGATGAGACAGATTTTGTCAACATCTTTGTAGTTCTAGTTGTAACCCTCTTGTTTGATAAAATATTTAAAACATTTATCAACTTTTGGTTGACTTATTCATTCTTCCCCTTGTTTTTGATATTTTCTCAAATTTTCTTAAAGCAAGTTCTTTGTCATATTAAAAAATGTTTCATTTTGGTTGACCAAATAACAACAGGCTTGTGTATGACTGGGTAATCACTTTTCTGCCATATCATTCGGAGAGATCTATCTTGAGACATGCAAAACAACTATGCATCTCTACATAAAGATTAGCATATCTATTGTGTTTATATCACCTTAGAGTTTACAACATCATGGGAAAGCAACCATACATGTTAATGACTATACTAAGGCCTTTTTAGCCTGTTAATTCCATATGATCAGCTAAGTAGACAATGTACTATCATTTCCCACTAATACAGTTTAATATTCAATCACCCCAATACCTTTTCATTGTCAGGTTAATGGCTATCCTGTTTGACCAAATGTGGTCAACAGGACCAAACATACATGTGAATATATGTCCTATCAAAGTCAGAGTTATTGACCTAGTTTTAAGTGAAGAAATAAGAAACAAGTCATAATTGCCCCAAATGCATTCAGTTTTCATGGTCAATGGCTATCCTTTGAATCTAAGAGATTTAAGGACCAAACATACACATGTGCATGTCCTTCCAACCGGGCAAATGACATAGTTTTCAGCAAGAACAACTATTTGAGATCTTTCCATATAAAAATCCTTCTTTTAAGCTTCTTAAAAGCTTGAACTGAATAATCTTATCATATCTCAACACCATTAATCAACTTGCTCATGTTTTGACCAAAATATAGTATTTATGCAAAATTCATTATAAATTTCATTGAATCACTTAATTTTGACATAAAACACATTTTGACACAAACAGTTGCTTCACATACTCAAATCTTAATCATTCTTTCATCATCAAGAAAAACAGACTGTACTCACATTCAATGTCCATTCTTTCTTAACATCAGAAGATCAGATTAAGAACATATTCAAGTAACCATAAACATGTGATTACTCATGACATTATATAAACAGTTAATCTCACCTAAACAGATCAAACTACTTATCATAACATCAGATCAGTTAACATGATAGTCATGAATTATCATCAATTTCAAACAAATTGCACAGATAGTTACTTAACCACCTATCAGTTAACATCAGACCTGTGACATACTCAAAACATACTCAATCAACATTTAGTTGAAACAAATTCAATATGTGTAATCTCTAAGAAAATAATCAGTTATTACAGAGAGACACACATAGAAACAGTTAAGTCACATAGCATATAACATACTCAGTAACTTATTTAGCAACATATTCAGCAACATATTTAGCAACATATTCAACATGTGTGACCTCTTCTAAATATTCAAGTAGCATATAGAGGTACACAACCAAGCACACATCCTTAATCAGATTTCATCAGAGTTGATCATCCCCAGGGCTTTCAAAAGAAAGTTGAACCTGGTTCTATCAAGTGGTTTGGTGAATAGGTCAGCCAGATTATCACTTGTATCAACTCTTTGCATTTCAATCAAACCTTTTTCACTGCAATATCTGATGAAGTGATGTCTGATTTCAATGTGCTTAGTTTTAAAATGTTGCACAGGATTCTTAACAGTAAAATATGCAGCAGTATTATCAATCAGAATAGGGGTGTTTAGAAAGTTCAAACCATAGTCCAGCATCTGATTCTGAATCCAGATAACTTGTGCACAACAGGCAGACGCAGCAACATATTCAGCTTCTGCAGTGGAGATTGACACTGCGGTCTGTTTCTTGCATTGCCATGACACTAGCCGTTCACCCAAAAACTGGCATCCTCCTGATGTTGACATTCTACTCATATTGCATCCATCATAATCATTGTCTGTATATGCAATCAGATCAAAGGATTGTTTCTTTGGATAGCAAATCCCTAAGTCTGGACTTCCCTTTAAATATTTGAATATTCTTTTCACAGAATTCATGTGGGAGACTTTTGGGTTTGATTGGAACCTAGCACATGCACAAACAGCAAACATGATATCTGGTCTTGTTGCAGTCAGATACATCAGTGATCCAATCTTGGCTCTGTATTCATGTTCATCAACTGACTCCCCCTTGTCATCGGCTATCATCTTTTCTTTGGTGTCCATTGGAGTTGAGGCAGCCTTGTAATCATGACAGTTGAACTTATTCAGAATGTCCTTCACATACTTAGCTTGGTGAATGAAGATTCCATCATCCTTTTGTTGAACTTGTAGTCCCAGAAAGAAATTCATTTCACCCATGGAACTCATGCTGTACTTGGACTTCATCACCTCTTCAAACTCCAAACACATATTTTCATTTGTAGATCCAAAGACGATATCATCAACATAGACTTGGACAAGCAGCAAATCTGACCCTTGTCTTTTGTAGAAGAGTGTCTTGTCAATGGCTCCCCTTGTGAAGCCATTTTCAAGTAAATGAGTTGATAACTCATCATACCATGCTCTAGGAGCCTGATGCAATCCATATAGGGCTTTGTTTAACTTATACACCCTGTTTGGATACATAGGATCCTCAAAACCTGGTGGTTGAGCCACATACACTTCTTCATCAATCTTTCCATTAAGGAATGCAGATTTGACATCAAGCTGGAATACTTTAATGTTCTTTGAGGCAGCATATGCAAGAAAAATCCTTATGGCTTCCAGTCTTGCAACTAGTGCAAACACTTCCTCAAAGTCTATCCCTTCCTTTTGAAGACATCCCAGTGCTACAAGTCTAGCTTTGTTCTTAATCACCAAACCCCTTTCATCCCTTTTGTTTTTGAACACCCATTTGGTTCCAATTGCATATCTGTCATGTGGCTTGTCTACAAGATCCCATACATGTAAATCTCTAAACTGGGCCAATTCCTCTTGCATTGCCTCTACCCAACTATTGTCTTTTAAAGCTTGAGCAATATTCTTTGGTTCTAATTGGGATAGAAAGCAAGAGTACAGACAGATGTTAGCTATCTCAGAATGACTCCTTGTTACTCTTTCATGCAAGTCACCAATGATATTTTCAGCAGGATGATTCTTTTCAACAGTAGGAGTTTTTATTATCATATTTGTAGACAAATTTGTGTCAAGATTTGTTTCATTGAATTCAGGTTCTTCAATGATCAAATCAGCTTCTGCATCATGAAACTCTGGTGCTTCATCATTGGTTTGTCCTGAAGTAGATGCACCATTGTTTCCCAGATTCAAGCTTTGAAATAAGTCTTGAAATCTTGCTGTGGAAGCATTTTCAACTTCATTTGATTGGTTGCTTGTGTCATTCCCATTCTGAACATGATCATTTTGTACATGAGGACTATCTTGACTTGTCATTTCCTGATCTTGTTCAATGTCATTGTTTGAGGAGCCTTTCACAAAAGTGTATTCCTTTTCTTTCCCAGCAACCTTTTTCCACAATTCTTCCAAGTCCAGGTCTTTCTTCTTATTTTCTTCAAGTACACTGGTCTTGTAGAATGTATCATCAAAGTCTTCAGAATAAATCTTGAATGACTTTATTAACTTTTCATGATCAAACAGGCATGTTGCACCACTGAATGTGTTGAATTGATTCTCATTAAAAATAATGTCAGATGACTCAATCACACTCATGTGATCTTTCACATAGACTCTGTATGCCTTTGAGTGAGTAGAATATCCAACAAAGAAACAGTCTAGTGACTTAGTTTGAAACTTGTTCAAATAGTCTCTAGTGTTCAATAAGAAACATTTGCAGCCAAAGGGCTTGAGAAACTTGATGTAAGGCTTTCTATTGTTGAAAATCTCATAAGGAGTTTTATCATGCCTTTTGTTCACAAGCACTCTGTTCTGAACATAACAAGCAGTGTTGATTGCTTCAGCCCAGAATGTGACAGGTAAGTTAGCATCAGCAACATGGTTCTTGCAGCTTCTATTAGTGTTCTGTTTCTCCTTTCTGCAACACCATTTTGTTCAGGAGTTCTTGGAGCTGAAAATTGTTGCAATATTCCTTTCAGGGCACAAAATTCTTCCATAACTCCATTCTTGAACTCAGTACCATTATCACTTCTCATCATCTTTACTTTCTTATTCAGTTTGTTTTCAATCATTGTAACACAACCCTTGATTAACTCAGCAGACTCATCTTTGGTACTTAGGAAATAAACCCAAGTATATCTTGAATAGTCATCAATGATCACCAAACAGTATCTCTTCTTTCCAATACTTGGTACACTCACAGGACCAAAAAGATCCATGTGAAGTAACTCAAGAGGTTGATCAATTGAATTGATGAGCTTTGTCTTATGAGTAGACTTGTGTTGTTTTCCTTTCTGACATGAGTCACAATGATCATCTAACTTAAATTCTCTTGTAGGCAAACCAATCACATGTTCACCCTTGACCAGTCTATTCATATTCTTCAAATTCACATGACACAACTTCCTATGCCACAATTTAGATTCATTTTCAGTGGCTTTGGAAACAAAACATGCACCACCTCTTGAAATAGCATCTTTCATATTCAATTCATACAGGTTGCCATTTCTTGGTGCCATCATCATAATCATTTCAGGTGGGATCACAAACTCAGGTTTTAAGATGAAACAATGAGAATCATCAAAACTGACTTTGTAACCCTTATCACACATCTGAGATATACTCAACAAATTGTATTGTAGTCCCTCAACATGAAAGACATTGTCAAAAGACACCTTCCCATTTGTCAATATCCCTTTACCTACAATCTTTCCACCATTTTCATCACTCCCAAAGGCAACTGGACCCTCATACTTCTCTACATAATTCACAAGTGACCTCTTGTCACATGTCATGTGCCTAGAACAACCACTATCCATATACCATATATCATTCAATGGAGTGGCCTGTTCCTTAGATGAAGATGCAGAGTCTATGGCCATTAATGTCACATTAGCTCTTCTGATATCATCTGCTATATCTTCCTCATGGTTACTCCAGTCAAAGCTTCCCTCATGCTGAGTAGTTACTGCCACATTGCCTTGATTTCTTGATTGATTTTGGTTTGCTGGAATGTTGCTAGTTGCAGGGTTTTGAACAGCTTGATTCTGATTGTTGTTCATTTGATATACTTGATTCTGATTGAAGTTGTTGTTTGGATGGAAGTTGTTGTTGTTGGGATTGAAGCCTTGGTTATTGTTGAAGTTCTGCTGGTTGTTGTTTCTATGCATATTCTGTTGGTATTGTTGTTGGTTTCTAGGCTGTTGGAACTGATTGACTTGAAAGTTCCTTGGCATATTGCACTCTCTTGCAAAGTGTCCAGGCTGTTGACAGTTGTAGCAGATAGCCTTGGATTTGTCAAATCCTATTCTCTCATTTGGACCAGAAACTAGTGATCTACCAGTTCTATTGTACAGTCTCTTGCTTCTTAATGCCAACATTGCAGCTTGCCATTTGAGATCCATGTCTTCAAGGTCATCAGCATCTATTTGTTCCAAATCATCTTGCACTACACTTGTGTGAATGAAGTTTTTGGCCACAAATGCATTGTAGGATTCAGTGAACATAGACATTAGGGCTTGTGCATCACTCCCTTGAACATGCCCTGTACCAGCACTTTGGGCATTTCTATTTCCCACAGAGACTGAATCATCATCAATCAATTGAACATTAAACCTCTGTTGACCACCTTGACTGCTTGAACCACCTCCAATGAATGACTTAGCAGTCTCATTGTTGTGATCACTTGGTTCTTCAATGATGGGAATTTGTTGTTGATTCTTTGTTGTAAGATTCCCCATTGGAGCAATTAAAGCATTTGACACATTGAAACTTGGTTTATCTTCCTTGATCATTTCATTCTCAATCATTTCAAGTTCAGCAGCTTGAAGAAAACATACTACATCATCCAATTTCAATTCATTGAAATTTTGCTTTTGAAGGATGAATTTGCAAGTAGTATACCATTCTTTTGGCATTGAGTTGAGCAACTTTGTATTTAAATCAAAGTCAGTCATTACATAGTCAGTTGTTCTCAACTCATTCACAATACTCAGAAAACGTTCTAGTATTGACTTCAACCTTTCACCATCTCTATACTTGAATCTTTCTAACTGTTGCTTCAGTCTTTGTTTCTTAATGTTCTTCAATTCAGTGTTCCCTTCATACATCTCAAAGATTGCATCATACATTGCCTTAGCACTTTGATGATGTGCAACCTTTGTTAGGATTTCCCAAGACAGACCAAGTTAGAGCATAGCCAATGCTCTGTCATCAACTTTTCTCATTCTCTCTCTGACAGCAGCAATAGCATTTGCATTAGCACCTTCTTCAACAGCAGCTTGTGGACCATTCTTGATAGAATTCCACATATCCACATCATAATAGCAAACAGCAGCCTCAAAAAGTACTTTCCACTTGGTAAAGTTCTCCTGACCATACAATCTAGGTATCTTATTAGTAGACACCTCTTGTTCCTCATATCCAGACATTTTCTTAAAGTAAAAGTTAAGTTCTTATCAAAAATAGAGTAAAATGATCAGATCTGAGAATAAATTCTTAGATCTGAGGTGTCTGATATGAATAGAACAAGATTCAACAATAAAAATCAAAGCTTTAAGTGAAATAAGGAAAAGAAAACACCTAAAACTTGTAGATCTGGAAGAAAAATGAAGAACAGAGCTTCTGACGTCACAAATCAATCGAACAGTGCTCTGCTTACGTCATTCTTCTTCAAAACTTAATCAGCAACAATCATTCTAAAAATAGCAGCAACAAGCTCTGATATCACTTGTCAGGTCCCGATTATGATGGTCGATTCGGCTCGGATCTTAATCAATCATGTCATAACTCACACAAAATTAATCGTGTTGACAAGAGAGTTAATGACGGGTTACTATATTTAGAAAGATGACCGTTTGTTAAAGGCGGAATCAATAACAAACATACGGTTGCAATGAGTATTCAAAATATGAAGACACACCCAGGATTCACTCAAAAGATTTCCATTTATATAAAGTTAATCATACAAAAGGATAATCGATTAGGGTTTAGAAGGAATCCAAGGACAGCCGTCACACACACAATATTCTTTCAATTAATGTGTCGGTCTTATCCGTATTGTGTCTCCGCTTCTATGTCTCTGGCGGCGTGCCCTAATTATTCTATTTATAGGCCTGCCAACCTAAGACAGGCTGTCATTCCTTCTAGAAACCCTATCCGATAGTACATATTCAATTTACATATTCAAAAATATACTAAGTGTAAAACAAGTCTTCCGAGTAGGCGTTTCATTAAACTTCAGTCTCCGGGTACGCAGTGTACTCGGCCTTCCTTCAGACTTGGTAAACATAGAAGTGTACTCGGAATCAGTTTCCGGGTAGACTTTACTTAAAGAATATTTTACCAAGTAAAATATTCACCGAGTAGACTTCAATCTTCTTGGACTTATCAAACTTTGCTCGAAAAATCCTTACGAGCAACCTTGTTCTTCTATGGTCCTGTTCGGCTCATTGTCAGTTGAACAACTTATTGATAAGGTATACTCGGGAGTACATACTTTACCTGAGCAGAACCTTACTCGATTTGACTTAGAGATATTCCATCAACTCATCAAGTATACTCGGACCATATTTATTAAAGAATACCTTGCCCAGTCTTCCAATTACTTGGCTTCTTGGACTTGGTTGACCAAACCTTACTCGGAAGAGTAAAATACTTGGTCTTGAAGAACAACCCTGCTTGACAAAGTGAACCTTACTCGGATATGCCAAATTAATGAACCTTACTCGGAAATCAATAAAAAGCATACCTTGCTCGGATATCCACTTAAGAAGATTATTTGAAGTAAACCGTGCCCGGAAGGCAAAATCTCGTACTCGGCTAAGTAAAAGCTTACTCGAAGGTCCAAGGTGTGCTCGGATTAAATACTTAGCAGTTTTTGAGGAGGTTGAGAAGATTCCAATCATCCATATTCTTCGTTTAGGTCAAATCTCCTCATTTGGGTCAAATTCTTGACTCAACATCAAATGATTACTCATGACATTAGATAAGCCTTTAATCAGTTTAATCAATCCAAACTACTTATCATAATATCAAAAAGTTAACTGATAGTCAATCAATAGCATCAATGACACATAAATTGCACAGATAATCAGTTAAGCACTAAACAATTAACATCAAACAAGTAGCATATTCAGTACATATTCATTCAACATTCAATGTATGTGACCTCAATCAAGAATTGTCAATTAGCACATAGAGACACACACTAAGCATACATCCTCAATCAGACCTCATCTGAGTTGATCATCCCCAGGGCTTTCAAAAGAAAGTTGAATCTAGTTCTGTCAAGTGGCTTGGTGAATAGGTTAGCCAAGTTGTCACTTGTATCAACTCTTTGCATTTCAATCAAACCTCTTTCACTACAATCTCTTATGAAGTGATGTCTGATTTCAATATGCTTAGTCTTTGAATGTTGGACTGGATTTGTAACAGTAAAATAAGCAGCAGTATTATCAATGAAAATAGGAGTGTTCAGAAAGTTCAAACCATAATCCAGCATTTGGATCTGAATCCAGAGAACTTGGGCACAGCAAGCAGATGCAGCAACATATTCAGCTTCTGCAGTTGATATTGAGACAGTTGTTTGCTTCTTGCATTGCCATGACACTAGACTTTCTCCCAAAAATTGACATCCACCTGAAGTTGACTTCCTGCTCATGTTGCAACCATCATAATCACTGTCTGTGTAGGCAATAAGGTCAAAAGATTGATTATTTGGATACAAAATTCCTAAGTCTGGTCTTCCCTTCAAATATCTAAAAATTCTTTTGACAGCATTCATGTGGGAGACTTTTGGACTTTCTTGGAATCTTGCACAGACACACACAGCATACATAATGTCAGGTTTTGTAGCAGTTAGGTACATCAGGGATCCAATTTTGGCACGATATTCATGTTCATCCACATGCCCCCCCTTTTTCATCAGCAATCATCTTTTCTTTGGTGTCCCTTGGAGTTGAAGTTGATTTGTACTCTTGACATTTGAACTTAATCAAAATGTCATGCACATATTAGGTTTGGTGAATGAAAATCCCTTCAGCTTTTTGTTGAACTTGCAGTCCCAGAAAGAAGTTCATTTCTCCCATAGAGCTCATGTTGAATTTGGACTTCATCACCTCTTCAAACTCCATGCACATTTGTTCATTGGTTGAACCAAAGATGATATCATCCACATAGACTTGTAACAGTAGCAAATCTGATCCCTTTCTTTTGTAGAAGAGAGTCTTGTCAATTGCTCCTCTTTGAAAACCATTTTCAAGAAGATGATTTGACAGCTCATCATACCATGCTCTAGGAGCCCGATGCAATCCATAAAGGGCTTTATTTAACTTATACACCCTGTTTGGATTCATTGGATACTCAAAACCTAGAGGTTGAGCAACATACATCTCTTCATCAATCTTTCTATTTAGGAATGCAGACTTGACATCAAGCTGGAACACCTTAATGTTCTTTGAGGCAGCATATGCAAGAAAAATCCTGATAGCTTCAAGTCTTTCAACTGGTGAAAAGACTCCCTCAAAGTCTATTCCTTCTTCTTGAAGGCATCCCAATGCCACAAGCCTAGCTTTATTCTTAATCACCAAACCCCTCTCATCCCTCTTGTTTCTAAACACCTATTTTGTGCCAATTGCTGACCTGTTTCTTGGCCTATCAACAAGATCCAAAACATTAAGATCTCTGAACTGTGCCAGTTCCTCCTGTATTGCCTCCACCCAACTGTTGTCCTTTAGTGCTTGAACAATGTTCTTTGGTTCTATTTGGGATAGACAGCAGGAGTATAAACAGATGTTTGCAATTTCAGAATTGCTTCTAGTAACTCTTTCATTTATATCTCCAATGATGTTTTCAGAGGGATGATTCTTTTCAACATAAGGGGTTTGTACTATCATATCTGCAGATATATTTGTATCAAGATTTGATTCATTGAGATCTGGTTCTTCAATGATCAATTCTGTTTCAGCATCATGAAACTCTGGTGCTTCTTCATTGTACTGTCTTGAGGTAGATGCACCATCGTTTCCTATATTCAATCTTTCAAACAAATGATGAAATCTTGTTGTTGATACAACTTCTTCTTCAATGGTTTGGTTGCTTGGGCTCTCCTCAGTCTGAACTTGATCATTCTCTACTTCTTGATTGTCTTGATTGAGATCTGCATGATCTTGTTCTGGACTTTGATTGTCCTCACTTTCTTGTTCTTGGTCAACAATGTTACTTGAGATACCCTTAACAAATGTGTACTCCTTTTCTTTGCTAGCAACCTTATTCCATAACTCTTCTAAGTACAATGTTTTCTTCCTTTTCTCTTCAAATACACTGCTCTTGCAGAATGAGTCATCAAAGACTTCAGGATAAATCTTGAAAGACCTTAACAATTTTTCATGATCTAACAACCATGCTGCACCATCAACTGTGTTGAACTGATTCTCCTTAAAGATGATGTCAGATGAATCAATAACACTCAAATGGTCTTTCACATATACTCTGTAGGCTTTTGAGTGTGTTAAATATCCAACAAAGAAGCAATCCGAGGATTTAGTTTGAAATTTGTTCAAGTAATCCCTGGTGTTTAAAAGAAAACATTTTCATCCAAAGGGCTTGAAAAACTTAATATAAGGCTTTCTATTGTTGAAAATTTCATATGGTGTTTTGTTATGCCTTTTGTTGACAAGTACCCTGTTCTGAACATAGCAGGAAGTATTAATGGCTTCAGCCCAAAATGTAACTGGTAGATTTGCATCTGCTATCATCGTTCTTGCAGCTTCAATAAGTGTCATGTTTCTTCTTTCTGCAACACCATTTTGTTCAAGAGTTCTTGGAGCTGAGAATTGCTGGAATATTCCCTTTTCTGTGCAAAATTCTTCCATAACTCCATTTTTGAAATCTGTACCATTGTCACTTCTCATTGGTTTAACTTTCTTATTCAGTTTGTTCTCAATCATTGTCACACAGCCCTTAATCAACTCTGCAGTCTCATCCTTTGTACTCAGGAAATCAACCCAAGTATATCTTGAATAATCATCAATGATCACAAGACAATATCTTTTCTTCCCTATACTTGGCACACTTACAGGAGCAAAGAGATCCATGTGAAGTAACTCAAGTACCTGATCAATTGAAGTGATGAGTTTTGTTTTATGAAAAGATTTATGCTGCTTGCCTTTCTGACATGAACTACAATGATCTTCCAACTTGAACTCTCTTGTAGGTAACCCAATGACATGCTCACCCTTAACTAGTCTGTTCATATTCTTCAAATTCACATGACATAGTTTCCTGTGCCACAATCTTGACTCATTTTCCGGGGATTGGGAAACAAAGCATGTACCACATCTTGAAACAACTTCCTTCATGTTAAGCTCATATAGGTTGCCATTTCTAGATGCCATCATCATAATCATTTTAGGTGGGATTACAAATTCAGGTTTTAAGATGAAACAATGTGAATCATCAAAACCAACTTTGTAACCTTTATCACACATTTGTGATATGCTGAGCAGATTGTACTGCAGTCCTTCAACATATAACACATTGTCAAATGAAACCTTTCCATTTGTCAAAATTTCTTTCCCAACAATCTTTCAACCATTTTCATCACTTCCAAATGCCACAGGACCTTCAAACTTTTCTTCATAGTTAACAAGTGACCTTCTATCAAAAGTCATGTGCCTAGAACAACCACTATCCATGTACCATATGTCATTCAGTGGAGTGGACTGTTGCTGAGATGATGATTCAACTTCTTTTTCAATCAAGGCCATGAATTCCACATTTGCCCTCTTGATATCATCAGCAATGTCTTTTTGATGATTGCTCCAATCAAAATTACCTTCATGTTGTGTAGTCATAGCCACATTTCCTTGATTTCTGGGTTGATTTTGGTTGGCCGGGACAGAGTTGTTTTTGAACAAATTGAAGGTTTTGATTGTTGTTCCTTTGAAAACCTTAGTTTTGTTGCATACCTTGATGTTGATTGTTCATTTGAGGCTGAAAGTTGTTGAAGTTGGGATTGTAGTTGTTGAAGTTGTTGTTATTGAATCTTGGCTGATTTTGTTGGTATTGCTGCTGACCTCTTGGCTGTTGATTCTGGAACTGACTCATCTAAAAGTTCCTTGGTTGATTGCATTCTCTTGCAAAATGTCCAGGCTGATGACAATTGTAGCAAATTGCTTTTGACTTGTCAAAACCAATCCTGTCATTAGGACCAGAAACTAGAGACCTACCAGTTCTGTTATACAACCTTTTACTTCTCAAAGCTAACATGGCAGCTTGCCATTTCAAATCCATGTCTTCCAAATCATCTGCATCAATTTGCTCCAAATAATCTTAAACAATGCTTGTATGAACCATGTTCTTTGCCAAACAAGCATTATAAGACTCAGTGAACATAGATAGCAATCCATGATAATAAGATCCATGACTCCAATTTCCACCAACAAAAGGTGTATGTCCATTAGCCATTGAGGCTGAATCATTGTCTTCCAGGAGTTGGACATTGAACCTTGTTTGGTTTTGTGAGTTGCTTAAACTACCACCAACAAAGGCCTTAGGTGTATCAACACCAAGCTCATTTGGTTCTTCAATGATGGGAATCTGTTGTTGGTTTTTGGTTGACAAGTTCCCCATAGGTGCAATGAGAGGATTGGTTACTTGAAAACATGGCTTCTCTTCTTTGATGATTTCATTTTCAATCATTTCTATTTCTGCAGCCTGAAGGAAGCATGCCACATCATCCACCTTCAAATCATTGAAATTGGGCTTTTGAAGGATGAATTTGCTGGCAGTGTACCATTCCTTAGGCATTGAGTTGAGTAGCTTGGTATTCAGGTCAAAATCAGTCATGACTTAATCAGTTGTTCTTAGCTCGTTCACAATAGCTAAGAATCTTACAAGGATTGACTTCAATCTCTCTCCATCCTTGTATTTGAACCTCTCAACTGTTGCTTCAATCTTTGTTTCTTTATGTTCTTCAACTTAGTATTCCCTTCATATATCTCAAGGATGGCATCATACATTGCCTTGGCAGTTGTATGATGTGCCACCTTGGTTAAAATATCCCAAGACAGTCCTACTTAATCATAGCTAAGGCCCTGTCATCTATCTTTCTCAATATTTCACGCACAACAACAGTTGCATTTGCATTTGCACCTTCATTGTTGTCCCGTGGTCCATTCTTGATTGAATTCCACATATCCACGTCATAATTGAAGACTGCTGCCTCAAATAAGACCTTCCATTTTGTGAAATTTTCCAGTTCATAGAGTCTAGGAATCTTTTTATTAGACTCTTCTTGTTCTTCGTAACCAGAAATTTTTGAGGTAGAAAAAAAGTTAATCAATAAAAATGAGTTTTTGAAAATAATCAGATCTGAGAACCGGATCTTCAGATCTGATGAATCTGGTTTGAATAGAGCAAGATTAAGTAATAAAGATGTAAACTTTGACTAAAATAAGTGAAAGAAAACACCGATAATATGCAGATCACGAACTGAAATTGAAGAACAGAGCAGTTGACGTCACTTTTCAATGTAACAGTGTTTTGCTTACATCATTGTTCCTCAAATCTTCAATTAGCAACACTATCTAACTAAAATAGCAGTTACCCAAGCTCTGATACCACTTGTTAGGTCCCTTTTTGTAGGTAGATCGTTTACAAATTAAGTCATAACTCACACGATTTCGTGTTGACAAGAGAGTTAATGACGGGTTGCTATATTTAGAAAGAAAACTGTTTGATAAAGGCGGAATCAACAACAAACGATTTTGTTGCTGAGGAATCAAACAAAGTTAACTAACAGACAAGATTCACTCAAAAGATTTCCATTTATATAAAGTTAATCGTACAAATGATAATCAATCTAGGGTTTCTTGATGGGAAAGTTTTGTCCGTACAATCCTAAGAACGGCTGTCACTTGACAAATATTCTTTCTATTATCGTATTCAGCCGCTCTCCTTAGGTGTGCCCTAAATATACCTTTTATAGGCCTGACACCCAAGGACAGCTGTCATTCCCTCTAGAAACCCTAAATATATCATACATATCCGAATTACATATTCAAAAAAATCCTAAGTGTAAAACAAGTCTTCCCGATGGGCTTTGTAGAAGTAAACTTCTCCGAGTAGACTTTGTGGTCTGCCTGCCTTGTTTAAACTTGGTAACCTTGAAGTGTGCCTGGGAACAGTTTTCCGGGTATGCTTTACTTAGAGTATTTTCTAAAAGAAAATACTAACCGGGTAGACTTCAATCTTCCTGAGTGTATCAGACTTTTCCCGACATAACCTTACTAGCAACCTTGTTCTTCAATGATCCTTTCAACTCTTTGCTTGGAAATAGGTTATTAGCAAAGTGTGCCTGGTAGCACTATACCCTGCTTGAGTTGAACCTTGCCCGATGATACTTAAGATAATTCATTATACATCAAAGCATACTTGGACCACTGTATTATTAATGAATACCATGCCCGGTCTTCCAACCACTTGGCTTCATGAGCTTAGTTAGCCAAGAGTTTACTTTGAAGTAAACCTTACTCGGCTATGAAGAACAAACCTGCTTGATATAGTGAACCTTGCCCCAGCTATACACACAAGAGTGAACTCTGCCCGGATATCCACTAAAGAAGACTTCTAGAAGAAAACCTTGCCCAGAAGGCAAGATATCATGCCCGGCTAAGTAAAAGCTTGTTCGGAAGTCTAAGGTGTGCCCAGTTCCATAATTAGTCATTTCTAAGGAGGTTGAGAAGATTCCAATCTTCAATCTGATCAGTTTTGGGTGAAATCTTGACTCAACACCTTTCTCTATGCGATGCAATTTTCAGCTGTATAGACAAAGTTTTCATGATAAGCACACCACAAGGACTGATCCATCGAGGATGAGACCTTGTCATTCTTCATTGGCCGACGAGCCTTATCTCCAAGATCCTGCATGGAAAACATTAATCTAGACATGTCTACAAAAAAACGTTAATCGCCGATCCTTGGGGATGTGTGCCTAATTCACGAATCTATATTTATGAAACTCACACCTAAGCTTTAACTTTAAAACGGATTATCCTAATATTTCCACACACAACTGGAAAGTGTACCGATCGTAAGCAGTATAGAACTAAGAAGTCCGACTATCGAACACAAGGACACGTGAAAACGCTTTTTACTACTAAACTCTAGACAAAACCTTCCTAAGAATAATATTTTGATTAATTTAAATATTAAAATATACTTGACCTAATTTACTTTAAACTAACTTAGTTAATTAAACTTAACTAACTAGACTAACTGAAAAACTTTCCAAACTTAGAAAACTTAACAACCCTTAACTGATATGATGGAGAAAACGTCTACCTAGGTAAGAATCAAATTGAAGGCCTAACAAGAAAACGGATTGAATGATCTCAAATCACCGGTATCTAAAGATGACACAACTAAGGCTCTCTGAAGCTAGCTAGATAACCTCTCGGTCTCACTAACAAACCTAAACTACACTTAATTGATTTGGTGTTCTAATGTCGATTCTTATCTCGGACTCACCGACACTCAACCCTAATGGATATGAATACAACACAGCCAAGGATAGAGGAAAAATCCAATTTAGCACAAACTTGATCAACTAGCTACTCAAAAACCCAAACCCGACAAGAACAGAATTCGCTCTCGTGCAACTCTCATCCTAGCATGCAAAGGCTATGAGACAACCGTAACTTCTCACCTCTCGGTCTCTAAGAAGGTTTATACCCACTGACTTTTATCAAGCAATTCACTTAACAAAACCCTACGGTTGTACCGACTGCAAAAAACCATAAACACAAAGTCTAGCATTAAACATGTAAAAATCAATAAACACACAATCAATCAATCAAAAAATGAGGTTTATGAAGTACTATTAATAAAATTAAAGCAAATCAACACAAACTATATCATATATAAATCAAACTTTACAATAGCAATTCATGTCTTTTGCTCAAGCAATCCATGATACTCGTCAAACTTGAATTGTTATCATCAAACCTGAGTAGAACTAACAAGATTAGCCAAGCATATTCAATGGACAACAGCATATACTCATAAAACATTCTTATTACTCATCCAAATCATAAGTAAACTCAATCCACAATCAAGAATAATCAAACACAACTCAATCCTTAATTTAATTACGAAAGAATTCAACTCTACGATCAAAAACAAGAAAAATAAGACCCTTAAATCAAACCAAAGCATATGTAGATCTAATAAGATGATCTTCGATGCTCTTTGATGCTTCCAACACTTAGAAAATACTTTCAAACTGGGCTGCTCACTTCTTTTCTTCTTCCTTCCTTGTTGCCGATCGAAACTCTTCACAAGGACTAGGGTTTTATTTTTTTTCTTTATTTCTAGCTGCTGTTGTGATCGGAACTTCTGGCCAGCCTCCAGTTTTTTTTCAATATGTTATTTTATATTATATCATCCTTGGGTTTGACAAAACTGGATACGGGCCGAGCTTAACATTGTTCTACAAGAATAGTGCATAAAACGCCTCCATGTCTCTTTAAAAGCTTGATTCTTTTCTCTTTAAACCTGCAACCTACAAAATATATATTTATGTAAGATCATGCTAAAACAAGTTAAAAACATTAATTATTAGATAAATAAGTGGCTAAAAAAATGATAATTAGTGCGGAAAACTAGTGTGTTTTACAACATATCAAATATCCCTACGCTTAAGACTTTTTCGTCCTTGAAAAATAAGTAAGCACAGGATCATAACCGATAGATAGTAGCAACTCAACTCTTAATTTTTTTTTATATTTAAAAATATTATCAAAACATTAACCGCTATTTCCAGGATGTTGGTCTGCATTAAACCCATGCTTTTTCCATACGCTACTAGACAAATAACATGTGATGGTTTTTTTTAAATTTATATGAACTAGTGGAAGCCAAAATTAATAATAATATATTTTTTTTCTTTTCTTTTTCTTTCTTTCTTTTTCTTGGTTTTACCGACCCGGAACCACCTCAAATTGACTTAAACCTCATATCTAACTGATCAAAACATAATGTATCATTTAAGCAAAACTAAGACGATCAAGAGTATTGTTTATCCACCTAAATTTAAGCTATAAGGTCTACTAGAAAGTTACTTAGATACTCAATTAAGTGTAATTAAGAACTAAATAGTTAGTGTTCCCCACTATATGGCATACCCCCGTTATCAAGCAACACCCATGGCCATCACCATTGGTGAGCATACACGAATTCATCTATCGGTTTACATATGATGTGAGCCTTGTGATCCGTTTCTTATTGGTAATAGGACGCGAGAAAGGAGACCTCATATGGCTAACAACGTGATTTGATCAAGTCAGTAATGTAGTTGTACTTTATAGCACGAGTGATCAATTGTTATGAATTATGAATTGGCAATAAATCTCGGGTTTTCTAATTTGGCTTGTTTAAATACTCACAAATCCACTTAGGCGATGTGAATACACAGATGATATACCGACCCATAGTCTCCGAACCCTGGAGCATCCTATCAATATTGGATTTAAGGTTATAAAACCATACACCAATGAAGTGTCTACGACTAAAACTAGAAGTATGGTTTTTTGTGTTTATATCATGGACTGACTGGTATACCCTAACGTTAAACCTACCCAAGCATTGTATTTTAGCATTCACATTTTCATAAAAATTTAGCAATCAAATTAAACATGAGGCTTGAGTATGGCACATGTTTTCATCCCAAAATATTTTAAAGCATCCCACTAAAGTTCAAGAAAATTAAGATTTAATTAAAGTCAAATATGTACTGTCTACACCAACTAAAGAACTGAGCCTACCAACACATCCCAAAATATAGGCTTTGATTTAAAAAAAACAAGCTCATTTTTCTTTTAAAAATTCAAGAGTGATTGTGATCGGTAGTTAATATCATTTCCTGTTTAGTGCAAAAAATTTAAAAACAAGGGACAAAAACTTTTAAAAATTCTTTTTGGATTTTTTCTTTTATTATTATTATTATTTTTTTCTACAACTAAGTGAAATAAACTCCCATCTCCACACTTGAACAATGAATCGTCCCCGATGAGCATTAGGACAAGAATGAAAAATAAGAATAAAAATTAAAATTGCAAGAATAAAACAAAGAATGAGTTACTCCCCTAGTTTGTAAGAAGAATCTTCACCAACTTTGAATCAACTAAAAAAACGTATAGTATTTCATTCGCGGCCGCACCCTCGACAGAACAACTTCCAAAATGCCATTAAAGTTATCATGTGCATAATATAACCTGTGATAATCCGAACTCACTCGCATGTAGCGGCTTACATAACAGAAAACAAAAACATAGGAAATAAGCATATTTTTGTATTTTGTTGGTTTATATATATATATATATATATATATATATATATATATATATATATATATATATATATATATATATACATCTACTATATATAAAGAGTGAGTGAAGGACCTCTTAAAAGTTAAGAGGTCCAACAAATATTGCTAAGTTTACAAGTCTTAATGCATGTCTTAACTTCTTTTTAAGGGTAAAGATGTCTTTCTATCAATACTTACATCTTGGCCCCTCAATTTTTATCAACTTTTACTATATAAATAATAATTATATTTTTTACCCCTCAAGTAAAACCAACTACCCTTCACGATTTTTAAAAGATCATAACTATTTCATATGTTAATATTTAAAAAAGAAACTACACCATAAAAACGAGAATTTTGTTCTCTTTAATTTGAGTATAGTAATGCTACACCATAAAAACGAATACGATTTACGACCGACAACCGGGTTCTTGCAAGGCGTTTAACATCGTCGGGTAACACCGACACTGGTTAAGCGTTTGATGTCGGGTTACATGCGTACCGACATCGGTTACGAGTCAGATGCCACGTTACACACGTGGAGACGTTAAATTTCATGAGTTCAAGCGCAGGTTACCCAGGTACCGAATCTGGTTACGCATCCGATGATGCATTATGCGTTTATTGTCGTCAAGTTACGTTCGTACCGGTAACAACTATGTGGTCGATGTGCCTTCGTTACATGTGTATCGACATTGATTACAAGTTTGATATTGCTTTATGCGACAGATGTGGGTTTGTGTTCGTTCCAATGTTGGTTGACGCACATAGCGAGCCTGACGCGCCTACTAACGTCGGGTTGTGCGTGCCATATCAACCTATTCTGATCCGTTGAAAAATAACACCACCTAATTCTAACCTGTTTGAAAATAACACCAACCCATTTTGACACGTACATAATCACGCAATATATGTTGCAATTTTGCATGCACATAATTACGCATAAAGAAAGATAATTACACACCTTCTATGATAATTACACAACATATTTTCATAATTACGCATGACTATAATCACACTTATTATACGCACAACACACCTAGGTATAAAGAAAATTATTTTTTTTTCTTTAAAAAAATAGTATAGCAAAAAAAAAGTAGTTTGTTTTTTTAGAAAAGAAAATACTTATGTAATTTTTTTAAATGCATGATTTTATGGTGTTGTTTTTTATATAATAATGTCGTGGATAAAAGTTATCAATGTTTTAAAAGTTGAAGAATTTTGCTTAATTTAGGTTCTTGTATAAGGAGGAGAAAATATAAATGCTTATAAAGTTCAATAGTTTAAGTAAATACAAGTGTTAAAACAGATTAGAAATATTATAAATAATTTATCTTTTTGTTTAACGTTAAACATTTATTATTGTTTCTCTGTCCATATGAATGGAGAAACAATATGGGAGCGACTATATATTCTATAAACCCAAGTTCAGTCCTTATAACAAGCAACTGACTTACTCAACTTTTTGGTTAAGTAAAGTCTTAGAATTAATACATCGACATGATTAAGTTATATGTGTGATATTTATGATAATAAATTGTAAAGTTGAGCCAAATTGAGTCAATGAGAAAACGTATGGTCCTCTTGCAAGATCTAATCACATAACATGATACGTACACGAGAGGATTACGTTAACAATACTTTATTGATATACGTTGTTGTTCATACATTACATAAGTTAAGCCTATAGAGAATTCAGCATGGTAACGTTACACGGAGAATAAATATGGCACAGATATCTACGTATATTCATTAGGAAATGCCTATTTATAAGCTACCCTCATTCGTTAATCATCACTAATGAATGAGGTCTCTCATTCGTTAGACACACCTAACGAAAAAGGTTTCCCATAGAGAATGACCTCCCATTCGTTAAACATCCTCAACGAATGGACATTACATTAACAAATGAGCCTTTATTTGCTAAATCCCTTACCGAATGAGCTTAATCTATAATGAATGGACCTCATTCGCTAAACATGCCTAGTGAATGAGCCATATTACACTAAACATAAAGACTAAACTACCCTTAACTTATTCGATCAGCTGTGGACAACAAATCATACACTGACAGTCAAGCATACCCTCTCAAGTTTAATTTGAAGCCTAGCCAATTCAGTTCGGAATGAAGTTCGAGTCCAGTTCGAGCTAGCCATGGTTTGGATTATATTAGCTCGTTAACAACCTTTAACTATTGTTCGCCGCTGCATCGCGCGAGCACTCTACTAGTATATATATATATAACTCGAATGGATATTGAGTACGAGCGGTTTCAATTAGGAACAAACTAACAATTATAAAATAAATAAAACATATGACAAAAACAAAATCAGAATACATAATCGACAATTCGGGTTGTCTCCCGAGTGACGCATCCTACACGTCTATGCCTAGATGAGGGCGTCAAGGTAGAATACCTCGACTGTCTGATCAACAACCTGCTCGCCTATGTGGTGCTTCAATGTAACGATTCCGGCAAATCCAGGTATACCCTAGCCGGAATATACTATTTACGTGTTATTTAATACTGATTATATGAGTTATAGTACGTTTATACGAGTATATATGATTCACAATATGAATCATACTCATATATATAGTGAATCGTATTGGAATTACAATTAATCAATGAACGATTATTGAAACCCGAACGAACCGGGAATTACATTATAGACGAAGTATATAATGTTTAGTGATGTTTACGAGGTATGAATGCTTCGGGATAGGTGAATTATAGCACAGAAAAAGGATTTCGATTTAATGGTACGTCGGTACGCTAAACGAAACCTTTAACACCAAACCAAGCAAGAGACGATCAATCAAGCCGAAAAAGATGCGTAATTATTAATAATATGATATTTTAATGTCATGGGCTAAGTTTTTAAAGTTTTTAAATCAGTTTTATGTAAATTTCATTTTGACCTGAAAAACGACCATTTTAGGCTCGTTTTAAGCCGAATTACGAGTTTAAACGAGAAACGAACTGAACCAGACTATCCACAACATTATCCGGATTGTGTAATCCAAATGTGTGGCTAATATTGAACTTGTGGGGCCCCCCCCCACACCACCTCATTAGGCCGGCCCCTTTACACTCACACACACAATCCATTTTTTCTTTTTTTCTACACAAAACTCTCTCAAACTCTCTCAAATCTCTAACCCTTTCAAGTTTTCTTCCAAGATCATCATATTTTAACCAAGATTTTGAAGGTATAAGCATGTTACATTACATAATATTTGGTGTTAATTACTTAGTTTTGAGTTGTTTTTGCAAGAACAAAAGGGTTCCAAGTGAAATATGGGTGAAAACCCGAGATGGAACCGGTTCTCGTATGATCAAGGGATGTATACAAGTTATACAAAGGATCTTGATCCAAGTAATGAGTTAAAAGTGTTTAGAATAAAATTTTACGGTTAAAATCTTGTTAAAATGGATTTCCAAGTGAAAGATGGGTGAAAACCCGAGATGAAACCGACTCTTGCATGATCAAGAGATGTATACATGTTATACAAGGGATCATGGTCCAAGAAATGAGTAAAAAGAGTAGGGAATGGATTTCTACGGTTAAAACCTTTGTTTTTACTTAAAAACCGACACTATGAAAGAAATGGTTTGATTTTTGGTATAGTTTGCTTGGTATAGTGTTATTGTGCTTGTAAGTGTTGTATCTAGCGGCTAGCAAAGGCTAGAAACCGAGATCCTTGCGATCTAAAGCTAGAAAACACAAAATAGTTCGGTTTTCGTGTGTATATGAAATTTGGACAGATTTTCGTGTGCTTAGAGTTGGGTCACGAAATTTCACAGAGATGATCTACACATGAAAATATGAGATCTGTGAATTTTTGGTAATTTTTGGATAAAAGATGAATATTTGGTGAATTTAATGCTCCGTTTTGGCCAAAAATAGTGAAAAAATAGCTAAACATGACGAAAAATTCTGGAAAATTTAAGATAAGCTTTTTATAACATATAAAAGTCCCCCACAAAATTTGAGCTCATTTGGAAAAGTCTAAGTAGGCTTTTCGGTGAAACGAGTTCTAGGGCTTTCTAGCTCGGTTTTGGGTGAAAATGGCTTGAAAAATAAGTTTTAAATTCTGGAAAAATTCCAGGGAGTTATGAGGATGGCAAGGATCATCCCAGAAAAATTTGGGATTTTTCTAAAGTGTTTTGGTATTTTTGACATATTTAGTGTCTTAATAAGATTTAAAAATAGATAAATAAATGTAAATAGAGGAAAATAAATCTGGAAAAATTCCAGGAAGTTATGAGGATGACAGAGATCATCCCAGAAAAAGTTGGGATTTTTCTAAAGTGTTTTGGTATTTTTGACATATTTAGTGTTTTAATAAGATTTAAAAATAGATAAATAAATGTAAATATAGGAAAATAAATCTGGAAAAATTCCAGGAAGTTATGAGGATGACAGAGATCATCCCAGAAAAATTTGGGATTTTTCTAAAGTGTTTTGGTATTTTTGACATATTTAGTGTTTTAATAAGAATTAAAAATAGATAAATAAATGTAAATATAAGAAAATAAATCTGGAAAAATTTTGTAAAATTTTCTTTCTGTCAAAATAAGTTTTGTGCAAAAATTCAAGACCCGAGACTAAACGGGTAATTATTTGTGCTAAAAAGAACGTAAAAACAAACATTTAAAGCTTAAAACGTGTAAACCGGCAAAGTTCGCATAAGCGAGCTGACTGGTACACGAAAACTTTAAAAATGGACTATTTTCATAAATCTAAGTAAATTAGGTAAAAATAAATCATCCGAAAATAATTCGGATGATTTGGGTAATTTTACCCGATTTTACCGTTTCCGGCACCGAAATACCGGAAACGGGCCCCACGGCCAAACGGGGTGTCAAACCGAGCTATAATTTCATCACCTTAATTGAATTTACTGTCAAACTCTAAGCAATGTCACAATCTGAGTCCTTAGAAGTGTCACGGGGTTAACATTGTCCCCGAATCGAGTACAGTACTGGGTTAACAATGTTCCCAGATGTACCGATTGATACGTATTTAAGTTATGGGAATTATATAGTAACGACTAGATATTATATTACAGATCCAGGCACGTAGCTGTTCCTTATATTACTCACCGACTCACAAAAAGGTGAGTTTTCACGAGCCCCTTTTAATGAATTGTTTTAATTATATTTTCCCGGGGCGGAAAACATGTCTTATTTAAAGTATTTAAGTACATACCGATCGTATGGAAATACTTGTGCATTTATATATATATGGTCTGATGCACAGAATATATAAAATGTTTATCATGTGTTATTGTTCTGGGGTAACATAGTTCCCAGGGGTTATTATTGTTCTGGGGTAACATAGTTCCCAGGGGTTATTATTGTTCTGGGGTAACATAGTTCCCAGGGGTTGTTATTGTTC